>NC_065969.1:300000-600000 GCF_021464435.1 Cataglyphis hispanica | reverse complement strand
AAAAGAAATGTTAAAAATGTAAAATTAAAATAATTATATTGTTATTTTATTAATTTAAGTTGTGTGCGCATTCTTGTTAAGAGTAAATTGAGTACGTTTCTGATGTTACAATATAATATAATTGTAAAAAATTGAAATCTAGTAAAGCTAAAATTATAACGCGTTTAAAAACTTGATTCGTAATAAAATTCGTCGATTACATCCAAGCATCATTTAATAAGAACTTTAGTTTACACACAGTGAAAAACATGAATAAACATTAAATCAAATGCTGTTACAATTTTTAATATTTGAATTTTTAATTTTGCAATAATACAATTATGTGTAAATATTAATCTATAGCAATTTGTCATAATATTTAAATAAAAAATACTTTTCATTCATTCGTGTTATGATTTTTGATTTGTTTCGACATTTACTTATATAATATTATTTTTAATTTTCATAAATGATTATATTTTTTAGGACTTATGATATAATCGTATTTTTCTCTTAAAATTTTCTGTACATTTTTTACAATTTTATAAAACATTGTGTAATCAGAACTACTTAGAGATATTAAAGATGAAGTGCGTTGTTTATTTTAAAATTTTCTTTCAGTTTCTCTTTTTATTTTGGCACGTGTGGATTAAAAATATCCTTACACGTTTAAACTCGATAACATATTGTACTATATTGTATATCTACAGATTGTCATTTTTTGATTTATTGTTAATTTGATTAATAGTTAATTATTTAATTTGGTAATTAATTTGATTAAAAAATTAATGTATGTTCCATTAAATATATATATATATATATATATATATATATATATATATATATATATATATATGTTTCTATTCATATTTCTATAATTCTTATATTATTCTTATATAATTCTTATATATATATATATATATATATATATATATATATATTTTTTTTAAAGAGTATATTGATCAAATAAAGTTTATAGCTCAAATTGTCATTTATTATGTAGTCACATTTATTATAATTTTTGAGAATTGTTTATTTTACTTTTAGATGTCCCATTGCAAACAATAGGTATGATCCATAGGTAATTTTTAACAATTTACATTTTGAAGAATTAATAATGAAAGTACCAGGAATGAAATGTATGAAAGAGCTACTAAATTATGTGATTTTGATGTCGAAAGATAAGTTGTCGGATACAAAAAAAAAATGGAATGTCTTCTGCATTCCATAATTAAAAATTCTATAATTTATAACTTTCTTTTAGATGAGTGAAAATGAATTATTCGTGCAAAATTATCATGGTAAAATTTAATTATCTAAATTGCTATTAGCATTATAAATTAATGTAGTTATTATACAATTAATAGATAATTTTTTTTCAGGTTTAACAATTTGACATTTAGATATAACTTTGATCTAATATTCAATTAATAAACAAGTGTTTATACGACCAAACTGGCAATTTATTGTTTGATTATTATATCACGACGTTTCGACCATATGGTTTTGGTCCTTATCAAGTGAAACTAAAATAACAATACAATAAATAATGATAGTCATATTACAATGAAATAAATAGAATTAAGCACTTACGTTATAATTAAAAAGTAGAAAGAGAAAAATCGAAATGTCAAACTGACATTGTGTCAACCACTATGTTTGGAATACTGAGATCAACTAAACGACCTTTATTAATTTATCGTATATTTTGTTTAAATTCTCTGTATCTTTTTGGGAATTAATAGTGTTGTCAAATTTTTTAATAAAAAACATTTCAGCTATTTCTCTCTTTCTTACATGTTTTTCGTTATGTAGAATATCAGGCGCTGACCAATCGAAGTCATGATCAAATTTTAATTTGTGTTTGCTAATTACGGATAGATTACTTTCGTGCATTTTTACTTTGCTACACAATTACTGGCGACATTTTTAAAATTAAACATAATAATATTCAATTGTCTAAAACAATATCGATTTATATATAAAATATCCAATTTTATGAATAAACCAAGGAAAAAGCAGTTTTTAGAAGAGTTATTTATTATCGTAGCTAAATATTTTGAGTCAAATATATCTTGCTCAGTCATAAAAGAATGGCTAGATGATATTGAGCAAGAATTACTACACCGCCTTAAGAATGAACATTCTATACATCGAATATTCACGACATCTACTGAGCAAATTTTTTTTGGAAAGTTAACAACATCGATCATTTCTGGAAAGGAACAGAAACAATCCAGCAAATAGATGATAAATCCAAAATATTTTTATCTCTATATTTCCGATCCATAATAGTCAATAAATTACTTAGTCAATAAATCAACTATTTATGACGTTCAATATACAAGAAAAATTTCTGGATAATGTAATTTATATTTTAAATTTTATTAAATTATAATTAGTTATGCACTGCACGAGCATAATTGTCTTTTATATTTTATATAAATATTTGCATAATATAAAATTTTTATATAATTTATAATATATAGATTTCAGAACGTTTTGAATATTATCTAATAGTTATTACTTGTCAAAGCGTACTTAGAAGATTTGGCATATGCAGTTTTTTGAAATCAATGTTTGATGATTATATTTATCTCATAGCAGAAATGTAAGTATAATTTCAGCACTAGATCTTTTTTATAAAATTAGATTTTTTAAATTTATTTTATATACATATTCACATAAATAAACATATCTATTAGATAAACAAAATAAAAGTTAATTATATATTTATCTATATATGTATATAAAAAAATTACATGCAATTGTATGTAATAATTTTGAGATACAGAATTATACATAACATTTTTAATCAATTTATTATTAATACTAGAAAAATTTTTGTTATCGATGAACACTCTTTA
This sequence comes from Cataglyphis hispanica, assembly GCF_021464435.1. Lineage (NCBI taxonomy): Eukaryota > Metazoa > Arthropoda > Insecta > Hymenoptera > Formicidae > Cataglyphis > Cataglyphis hispanica. The sequence continues at coordinate 597,154 of NC_065969.1, read as the reverse complement.
TATATATATTTGCGTACATGTATGTATACGTTATGTATACGTATATATATATATATATATATACATATAAATGTATTTTTTTATTATTTTCAGTGATTTGAATGAAGAGCGTATTTAAATAAACGAAAGAATAGATGAAAATTCCAACTCTGAAAATTGTTCACTTAATAATATACAGGTAGACAACTTTTTCCGTTAATTTTGTTAATAAAGAGAACAACCTTTCAATTATTGAAATTAATCTTTCAGTTATAGATCTTATAAATAATAAATAAATAAATGAAATTTTAAAATGAACAATGAATAAAAATAATAAAATTCTTTTTACGTTTATATTTGTAATTAAATTTTGCTTATAAATCTGTCTTTTTTCAGATAATACGATTGATAATGTCACGTTTCATATTTCAATAATCAGATAATAACATATTTTTTAAAAGAAATTTAAATATCCTGTCTGAAATCCTATATAATTATGAAAACCAAAGTTTAAACGATTTAGAGCAATATAAAGATATTGGAATTCAGTACAGAAGCTTTACAGAAACAATAAAGGTACTTTATTACATATTGTATAATATAATATATTATATTTAAATATGCATATATATATATATATATATATATATATATATATATATATATATATGAAGCGGACGCTTCAAATAATCTCACGAAGAATAATTTTTAAAACCGTTCCAACAATAAAAAACGTTAGACCAATTGCATTGTTTAAGGAGAGAAATATTTTAAAGGAGATTGTGTACTAGATAACGAATCAGTGCGTTCTTTGTATATGATACAATGTGCGTAATTGTATATGATACGAGGATCTTTTTCTTAGACACAGATAAAAAAAGATTTAAAAATAAAGAAGACTGATCAAGAAAGTAAAGATTAAAAAAGTACTTAAAATAATTGTATATAAAATAATTGTTTTAGTCTCAGGTAACGAAAGTTTTATTGATATTCATATCTAGAGAAGAATAAGTCAATAGAAAAACATAACAAAAAAAAGAAATTTTGATAAAAGCATAATGACGTGAAGTAGAGATAAGATAAAGATTTATGGAAAATCTAAAATTTATTTATATTATCAAAAAAAAGAAAGAAAAGAAAAAATTAATTCTTTTTAATATTTTATATATAATTTTTAAATTCAAAAATAATTTGTGATAGGGAAAAAATTTATAGTTAATTACTTAATAATTTCTCAAAATTTTAGCTATTGACCAATTAAAATTCTCAAATAAACTTTCTTAATTTTTTATTGTAATAATAGGCCAATTGAAAATATGAAAAGGGCAACAAATTTATTTGAAATAACATTAGAGCATAATTATCTATAAAACGCCATAAATCTTTAGAACAATGAAAAGAGATTAGAAAGAATTATTCATTCTTTTATCTGACTTTTAATTTCGTCGACCAATCAAAACCAACAAATCTAATTGCTCTTTCTTGTTGGTCAGTCGAAACATCTTTAACATTGAGCAAAGTGAATCTACTCCAAACGAAGTACAAACACACGTTATAGTCACATGACGACAGTCTTAGAAGCTACACTAAATTTTGTGCATTTACACATTCGTGATTTGTTATATATACGTATAAGTATATAAATAAAATTAGTGATACAAAATACCGCTAGTAAATAACGCTTGCCAGTTGTTTTGTGTGTTGAATTTTTTCCGATGGCTATGATAACATACTTGCCCGACAATGTGATTACTATCATTCTAGAAGAGAAAAACATCAGCTTGGAGAATATCATGAATTTTAAGTCCACGTGTAAAGATTCCAGGAGATGACACTATCTAACAAGTTTTAGGAAAGGAAATATTATCAGAGGTATATTCTTATTTATAAATTCTTTATTTTAATTTAATTATATTTATTTAACACTAGGGCGATTTTCGTTAATTTAACAAATTTAACGCAAAAAAAATAGTAAAAAGTTGAAATTATTATGTTGTTATCTTATTAATTTTAGTTTGTGTGTGACTGTGTGTGAGTGTGTGTGTGTGTTTGTGTGTGTGTGCGTGCGTGTGTTTGTTTGTTGTGTGTGTGCGTGTGTGTGTGTGTGTGTGTGTGTGTGTGTGTGCGTGTGTGTGTGTGTGTGTGAGTGTGTGTGTGTATCTAAAAAAGTGAAAATTAAGGATATTTACAACTTAATAGAATTGCAGTAAAAAAAATCGAGATTTAATAAAGTCGAAATCTTTACGCATGTAAAAGATAATCAATATAAAGGGTGTTCGGAAATTCAACCAACAGACCTTCACAGTCGGGGGTACCAAAAGAATCACTTTTTGCAAATGGACCTAGGTCGTTACATCGCTACGGCAGACAGAGTATTCGAAAAAGGTCGAACTTCAAAATATCTGAATAAATATAAGTTTTATAAAAAACTGTTTTAGACAAAAGTTGTTGGGTGTAAAAAGATTTATTTACTGATTTTATGAGTTTGATCTTGGATGGCGTCGCCAAATCTATTACTATTGTATATATATATAATATATAGTATATAAAAAATATATAAATTAAGAATTAAATAATATAATAATAATAAAATAATTAAACATTATTAATTGCTCTACGAAGACTACGTACGAGCATGTAGGACACTCTTCTCACCGCTTCGCCGCGCGCCTAGTATCGCATTACAGTAGGACGTCTCTTCTCGTCGCGCGCTTGTACAAAGTGCGGATTGGCCTATCTTTTTAATTAATTTCTTATTAATTGTCTTAAAAATCGCAAAATTGTAGAGGAGTTTCCTAACCAGTTTAACATGAGTTATATGCACACTAAAGATGACCCGCGAATTATAGGACACCCTGTATATTTCTCTTGATTTACTATTTCCGAAAATTAATCTCTTAAAACTGATGTCATCCTTGAATTATGAAATTGCCTTCAAGATTACGCGTAATTTTTTTTAACATTTTATAATTTTTCAAATTTTAAAAATAGTTTATAGGAAAAAAAAAAATCTCTTGTTAACCACATAATTTTTCAAAATTCTCCAAAACTCACCATCAATTAAAATCCCTAAATAAAATTTTCTTATCTTTTCATTGTATAACGAAGGGCAAACGAAAATATGAAAAGAGCGAAAAATCTCTTTGAAATAACTAAAACAAAACGCCTAAACGCCATAAATCTCTAGAAAAGTGATAAGAGAAATTGTTGTAAAATTTTTTTCCAAAAATTATTCATTCTTGCTTCACTTTTTCAGTTTTATTTTTAACCAATCAAAACTATAGAGAAATAGAAATCTATATAGAAATCTGTTTAAACATTTCGAAGCATTTCTACAACGCTGAGCAAAGTGCTCTGAGTCTACATCATAACAAACTGGTGGTGCACGTTTCAGACGTAAAACATATACTTATATAAGTATATAAATAAAATTTGTGATACGAAACCAATAAATAATACTCATTGCCAGTTATTTTGCTGAATTTCTCTGATGGCTACAATAACAAATTTGCCCGACGATGTGATTATTATCATTCTGGGAAGAATGAGCATCAGCTTCGAGGATATCGCGAATTTTCAGTCCACGTGCAAAAGACTTCAGCAGATAACACTATCCAACAAATTTTGGGAAAGGAAATATTATCAGAGGTATTTTTATTTATAAGTACTTTATATTATTATTATATAATTTAATTTATTGAAATTAATTTATTTATATCTATTTCGTGTGTATGCCTGTGTATGTGTGTATGTGTGTATGCTTATTGAATCAATAGAAAGCATGTTTCTGATGTTACAATTTAATATAATTGTAATAAGAAATCATAATTTAGTAAAGACGAAATTTTTATGCGTGTAAAGACTTGACTAGTCATTGTAATATACATCGATCAATACCAAGTTTCCAAGAAACTTACTCGTTTTTCTAGAACACAAAAAATATCAGATTATATAGATCTGTTATTATTGTGATAATTATAATTTGATTAAAATAGTAAATCATATCGTTTTTCTTAAATAGAAAAATTTATATTTTTATTTATTTTTTTAAAATTTGTTTTAAGTATTAATTTATATATAATTATAAAATTTAATTATTCTTTAAAAACATATCTTTTTAATTTATTGTTGATATTGTGGCATTGTTTAATATAAATAAAATCTTTTTTGTTTTTTTTAATTTTAGCTGTCCTACTGCAGAAAATAAATATAACAAAACGAAACAAAAGAAAATATTTCATCAAAACAATTTCAAAGAAAAACTAAAAGCAGGATTATATCATGTTCAAAAGTTCCAAAATTATGCGTCTTTGATGTCAGAAAATAACTTAACTGATATTGACAAAAACAATTCGAACACCATTTGCGGTCAACTGTTCAAATTTCCATGATATATTATCTTGTGCGGGATGAGATAGAAAGAATTTCTGCGCAAAAATTATAGTAAAAGATTCAATCGTTATTGACATTATAAATTAATGGTATTATTGTATATGTAATATATAAATCTTTTTCAGCCAATTGTTTCCCAATTTGACGCGTGAATATTACTTGAAGCTGACTTGTCACTACCTAAAACAGTATAGATTTATACACAAGCAAGTGAAACTTATGTCAAAGTTGAAGACAAAATTTCTTTTAGAAAAACAACTTACGATTATAGCGCAATATTTTCAGCCACATGTCTCTTATTGGGCTATAAAAACGTGGCTAGATGAAATAGCGCAGACAGTATTATCTCGTCTGATGGAAAAATATCCAGCCCATTCAATTTTCTCTGCGACTTCAGAGCAATTTTCTTTTGGAGTGATAATAATATTGCGGACAATTTCTGGAATGAGACAGAGTCAAGGCAAATTATAGATGTTCTCGAGGAATACATATTTTGTGACTTAGTGATTTATAAATTGCCTCGATTAATGAAGACATTGCATTTCGAAGAAAAATATATAAGACATGTAAGTTATTTTAAATTATAATAATAATTTGTTTTGCGATGCGCAAATATAGCTATAATTTTTATATCTTATATAAATATTCAATATATAATTTTTTAATTGAATTTAATATAGATGCCAGGATGTTTTAAAAATATTTACCAACTCTTATGTATCACACCGTAGCTAGAAGACTCGGCATACATACCATTATGACGATATATAGAGCAGTAGCTATTGCAGTTATATGGAAACCAGAATAGTAAATATAATTTTAATTTATTTCTAAAACTCTTTTAATATTTCTAAACACATACACTTTTTATAAAGATATTTCAACGGTTTATTAGAATATTTATTTGTTTTAAAATGATGAATGAAACAAGAAAAAAGATTGCAATGTAAAAATATTTTTATTTCGAATATTTACCTTAATATGTGTGTAACGCGATAAGGTTTAATTTAAAATGTATTGAGACTCATTTAAATAAGGTGCTATTTATAAGGTTTTATCGCGCTCGTTATGCACATGTAGAAAAATAATTAAAATAAATATTTCTTTTATTTATATTACAGATAAACATATTCATATATTTAGATTTAATAAAATAATGTTTTATATATTTTATTTTACTGATAAAAACTATTAATTCTTTATAACATATACGGAATAATAAAATGACTTTATTTATAAAATGCAACTTGTTTAAAGGAAAATTTAAACTTGAATAATTTTTTAACGTATGTTTGACAATTAATTTTTATTTTATATTAAACAGAATCTGCTGGTTTCTCTTCAAAAATTAAAAAATGTAATTTGTTGCGCAATTAGGATTTATGAATTTTCATTCAATTTATTGCGAATGCTAGAAAAATTATAAGTTTTAATTACAATGAATATGCTTTCTCTGTATGTTTAAACACATATGCGTATGTATATAAATGTTTTTTTTTTTTTTTTTAGTAATATAAAGAGTTGGAATAATGCGGAGTACTTTTATATGAACCATAACTCCAATTTACCGTATCCATCAAACATTGTCAGAAAGAGATGTCAGAATAATGAACATCAACTAAATTTGTCGGAGCCAATAGATTATATATGTGTTAGTGAATTTTTATATTTAATTTTTTATATTAATTTTAAGTAGTCAATAAAAATAATAATCAATTAAAAATTCTGTAAATAACACGTTACTTTAATGAGTCTCAATTTTTTTTTAACATTTTAAATCAATAAATGAAAATAATAAATTCCTTTTTGTTTTTGTCTGTAATCAAAATTTTTTCACATGTCTGTACTTTTTTTTTTTTTTGATAACACGAGAAATAATGATGAATATTGTTCAAGGATTTAGGTATAATCACGCTGTACATTACGGGTGGAAATTTAACATCTTCAACAGTTTTCTTGTTTCTTGCACTTTTAGAAATGTTGAGAGCATAGATATTGAAGTTGAATATAAAAATATTACAAAGTCAATAAAGGTAGATTATAACACATATAATGTAATTTAATAATATGATTTTATTATTATATCATAATATGATATAATAATTATTAATAACTTAAGTCATTATTTTAAGAAATGCTTGCGTAACAAAATATTAATTGAATTTGCTGCTTACTCCTCCACAGATTAAATCTGACAAGAAACGCTTTACAAAACGGACAAAGAATATTAAGTTTGCCGTTGGAATGATCGTGAGGCATACACGGGACGATTATTCCTCTATCAATAAGCATGACGGTGTGATCATTGGATGGCATTGTACGTGTAAGAGAATATTGAATGCTGTTATGTTCCCATTTCTATATCAAATCTCCAATTATCATCACATTTTTAAATGTCATTTTTAAGCAATGCCCAAATGCACTACATCATTCTCGCTGAAAATAATCAAATATGTTATGTACCAGAAGGTATGATTACATGTCAATTTTATATTTTCTGCGCGATCTGGAAATACCGAGCAATTCTTTATAGTTTTTGAGAGCTGAATCCAAATCCGCAAGGCAAAACGGTCTGCCACGTCAGTTTTTCGAGAAAAATGTACTTAAAGTCCCTCAAAACATGCTTCTGAATATTTTTAGCAGACAAACCTGATGCGCAAGGGTCTTCAAACGAGGATCAAATTTAAATTGAGCTGTCAAAAATCTATAAAAATTACTTGTTTTTCTAGACCGCAAAATCATGCAGATTTGTATTATTAATATTCTTTTCATAATTCACACACACACACATATATATATATATATATATATATATATATATATATATATATATATATATATATTTTACGATCTTTTATCTGTATAATGTAAAATATATCTTTTTATTTTAGATCAACTATCAATATGTCCATCAAAAGAAATTGATAACATAGAAATTGGAAAATATTTTTCCTATTTTGAAGGCAATTTTACGTACCAAATGAAAATTTAAAAGAACATTATCCAGAAGATATCGCTGCATTAACTGGATTACTTATCAAACAATAGTTTTATTACCTTAAAATGTACAATATAATTCTTTCAATAATATTTCTCAATTTAGCTTTTATTGTAAACGACATATGTATAAATATTCTTACGATCTTATTTACATTTCTGTGAAACGGTGTTATTCTGCTTATTGCTGTGAAAAATAAAAATGATCTCTGCAACAACGATTGCGTTTTCAGCAACGGCAAACATATTAAAATTGAGTCAGCCAAGTAGTTCGGACACGTTATTGACAGATTCGTTCTTTTAAACTGTTTCTTACTGTTTCCTGTGTTATTTTATTTTATAATAAAATTTTTTAAGTGAGTTTTTCTCTTTCTGAAAGTATTGATGATGAGCGTGCTTTTGATTAATCGATATCAATTCGAGGATGTAACGATATACACACGGCTATATAGAATATCAATTTATAAATTTTGTAAATCTTACATTGTAAAGAAATATTTTTGCTATACATTTAATTGAATAAAAAAATAAAAATTTAAATAGCATAAAAATCCATGTAAAATTATTTATATGTATTTAAACATTGAAAAATTAAAATGCAAAATTTTGAAAACAAATCATCGTAAATAAATGATTTTTATATTTTATGCATAAAAGAATTTCGACAATTTTTTTCTTATAAATAAAGATTATTGTATAACTTTAAAGATTCTGAAATTATGTAATTAAGTTTTATAAGTATTATAATTATGACATATTGCTAATTCTATGATATTGTTTAATATAATTTTTAAAAGTTAAAGCATATTTTGTTTTAATTTTAAATATTCTAAAGCGAAAGAAACTATAATAAAAATAGAAAAGAAAAAATTGTTTTACTCAAATATATTATTAAATTAAAATTAAAAATATGAATTCTCAGGCAAAGTCTGAGCTACGAATATTGACATTTGTCTATTCCAATAATGTCACGTGTATTTCACGATCGATACATGACTATATTTAATAGATTTTTCCAATATTTTACAAATAAATAATTATAATTAAATATAAAAATAGTAAGAAAGAGACAAAAAAAATTTTGATAAAAATACAATAAAAATAATATAAGTTAAAAATTTACAGAAAATTTAATACTTGTTTCTCAAAAAATATGTATTATCAATATCACACATGTATTATCACAATATATGTCATAAATATGTATTATCAAAATAAAAAGGAAAGAAAAGAGAAGAAAAATTATTCTATAAAAACTCAAAAGCGATGAATACACTGATAGATTGTTAATCAAATCCTTTTTTTTTTTTTTGCCTTTAAAATGTAAGCTGTCAGCGTATGAGGAAATGATAAGAGTATACATTATTCATATTGGTTACACTTCAAACTATGCAACTTTTATTTTTAAAAAAACTGTGCAATAATTTTGTTGAAAATAAAAAAAAAAAAAACAATCTGCGTGTTTCTCTTGATTTATTATTTTCAAAAATTAATCTTTTAAAACTAATGTTATTCTTGAACTATTAAAACTTGTTTTTGAAATTACGTGTAATTCCATTTTAACATTTTATAATTTTTTAAATTTTGAAAATAATTTGTGGAAGAGAGAAAAATCTCTCTAATTAACTACATAATTTTTCTAAATTCAAGCTATTGATCAATTAAAATCCCTAGGAAAGTTTTCTTCTTTTTTTATTGTAATAACAATAAGCAACTGAAAATATTGAAAGAGGAGGGGAAGAAATCCTTTTAAAATAACATCAGAGCAAAATTTTAAACCCCATAAATCTTTAGAACAATGAAAAGAGAGACTGTCTGGAATTTTTTCAAAGTATTATTCATTTTTGCCTTGTCTTTTTACTTTCACTATTTTTTGACCAATCAAAATCAAGAAATCTATGTTCTCTTTGTCCTGATTGGTCGGGCAGACGTTCCGAAGCATTTCTAGCATTTAGCAAAGTGCATCTACGTGCACATCAAACGAAGTGCATGTTACAGACGCATGGCGACAGTAGAAACTAGAAGCTTTGTGAGTTCATATTCGTAAAATATTATTTATACATATAAGAACGGAAACAAAATTAATATCACAAAATCAGAAAATAACTTTCATAACGCTCAGTTGTTTTGTGTATTGTTGAACTTTTTCCAATGGCTACGATAACACAATTGCCCGACGATTTGGTTCTTATTATTCTGGAAAACGAAAACCTTAGCGTGGAGGATATCGTGAATTTCAAGTCCTCGTGTAAAAGATTCCAGCAGATGACCCTATCCAACAAGTTTTGGGAAAAGAGATATTATGAGAGGTATCTTTTACTTATAAATTTTTTACTTTAATTTATTTATACTTATTTTACACTCGGACAATTTTTGTTACTCAACAAAGCAGTTTTTTTTCCTAAAAAAAAATAATAAAAAAGTAAAGTTAAAATTATTACGTTGTCATCTTAATTCAAATCAGGGGTATGTGTATGTGTGTGTACCACAAACACATGTAACCGTTTTTTTTTATAACTTTCAAGCTTTATAGTTTTTACAATTTTATATAACATTATACATGCAATCAGTTATATCTATTTAGAGATTGTAAAGATTGAACATATATTTTATTTTTAAATTTCCTTTTATTTTTTTTTATTTTGATAACATGTGCAGACTGAAAAACCTTTTTACACATTTTACACATTTAGTCTTCATTAGATTTCTTTTATTTAAATATGATTTAAGATAACAAACTTAAATAATGTAAGATTATTTTAACAAATGTACTTAATAATACATTGTTCATATATATGGGTATCATAAAAATTGTAATGTAATATTATCCATTACTATAATAATAATTATAGTTTGTCTAAATAAGTATATCATATATCTTTTTTCTAGAAGAATCTACATTGTTATTTATAAATTTTTTACTTTGTTCCAAATATTAAATAATATGTAATTATAAAATTTATATATTCTTTAAAAAATATTTTTTCTTAAAATTTATTGTGGCAATGTTTAATATAGTTTCTACGAATTCTTTTTTTTTTTTTTGTTTTAGATGTTTTACTGCAGAAAAAAAAGAAAATTACAAAAGAAATTCTTCATCCTATCGATTTCAAACAAATATTATATTATGTCCAAAAGTTACAATATTATGCTATTATAATGTCGGAAAAGATGTTATATGATACTGATAAAGAACAATTAGAGAGTCTTCTGCGTTCAATTGCTGAAAATTCCATGATATATTATTTTGTGTTGGATGAAATAAATCGAATTTCTGCTCAAAAACATGGTAAAAATTTAATAAACTAAATTATTATTAAAAATTAATGTGACTATTGTATGTAAAATATATATAATTTTCTTTTCAGCAAACTATTTTCCAATTTAACATGTGAACATAACTTTCAATTAATTACTTACTATCTGAAACAGTATCGATTTGTACATAAGCAAATGAAGTTTATGAATTTGCCGGAGGCAAAACGGCTTTTGGAAAAGGAACTGACGATCATGGCGAAAAGTTTTCAGCCACGTGTGTCCTCTGCGACCGTAAACACGCGGTTAAATAATATAACGCAGACAGCACTATCTCGTGTGAAAAATGAATATCCACGTTATTCAATTTGTTCTACGGATTTAGAGCAATTTTCTTTTTGGAGAGACAACAACATTCATGAAAGTTTCTGGAATGAAACTGAATCAAAGCAAATTATGCGTGTTCTCAAAAAATATATATATTCCGAATTAGATATTCCTGAATTTCATGAAATATTAATGACGTTAGATTTCAAAGCCGAATATATAGAATGTGTAAGTTATTTTTAATTATTTTAAATTGTAATAATAATCCATAATGCACTGCGCAAATATAATTGTAATTTTTATATCTTATCATCGTTCAATATACAATTTTTCTAATGTAATTTAATATAGGTGGCAGAATATTTTGGAAAACTTCTATGCATTATCACGTTTCACATCGTAGCTAGAAGACTCGGCATATACAGCTCTCTGAAAACAGAGAAGACGAATATTCGAGTTAAATGGGGACCAAGATAGTAAATATGATTTCCGTCTATTATTAAAACTTTTTCAATATATATATATATATATATATATATATATATATATATATATATATATATAGTGTACAAATACATGTTTTTATATAATTTTCTATGATTTCTTAGATTAATTATTTGTAGCATAAAAATATTTCCTTCTCGAACACATTATGTGTCATGTATATATATATATATATATATATATATATATATATATATATATATATATATATATGTACACATACAAAGAGATAATACTAATCTTCCTTTCTCGGTAAAAATTAAAGTCATCATAAAATTTTTATATGAAAAAGTATAATTTCTTTTACAAAAATAATTCTTTTATTTATTTTAAACATAATATATTCATGTATTTAGGTTAAAAGAAAAATAACGTTTTATAAATTATATTTCACCGATAAAAGCTATGAAATAGCTTAACGCGTATGAAATGATAAAATGACTTTATGCAAAATAATCGATGGAATTTATTATTTAAAAAAAAAACTTGTATAATTTTTTAAAACATGCTAGATAATTATTTTATATTGAAAAAAATTTGGTGTTAAATCATTTCAATTATTTTTAAAATGTAGAATGTTTTAAAACAGCCTGTTGCGAGAATTAAAATTTCTGCACATTTATAATCAGTCTATTAGAAATGCTAGAAAAATTATAAATTTTAATTGCAATAAACATTCTTTCTATATGTTTAAACATGTAACATATATATGTATATAAAAATGTTTCTTTATAATTTTAACAGTAATGCAGACACTGACAATGATGCAGCTCTCGGTAAAAGTGCGCAAATGTATAGATTACTACCATCACCACGACCACGACCACGCACGTATTTCGATTTCCGTGAAAATCCATTTGAAGATCTTTTCGAGATAGGGTATCCACACTGTATTAAGGTTGACAATTTTTTTATATTAATTATTAAATTTTATTATATCATTTATTATTTATTATATCATTTAATTATATTATTTAATTTTTTATTATATCATCTAATTTTTTATATTAATTTTAAATTATTAATAAATATAATAGTCAATTATTTATAAGTCTTGTAAATAACATGTTAATTCAATAATTCTCTTTATTACATTATCTTCTATCAAAAATGTGTTATCAAAATTTTATTTGCATGTCTTTGTTTTAGCTCACAAGAAGGATAATAGAATATTTCAATAGTAACCTTAAAACGGATCATAAAAGTACTATACAATGAAAATACAATGCAATACAATTGAGTTGGAAACACTTAACTTTTTATTCAAATATTTTATGACAAAATGATAAACACGTAAATATTGAAATTGAATACAAAAACATTACAAGTACAATAGAGGTAGGTTATAACACATTGTACAATTTAATATATTCATATATATGAATATATCTATATATGAAAAGAATATATTAATTATAATTATTTATTCAGTTATTACATTATTTAAAAAATTACTAGCATAACAAAATATTGATTGAATCTTTCATCTGTGCAATATGTAAAATATATATATTTTTTTTTAATTTTAGTTCAATATGTTACCCAAAAGAAATTAATAACATAGAAATTGGGAAATACTTCTTCAGTTTCGAAGGTACTTACTACGTACCGAATGAAAACTTAAGACAATATTATCCAGAAGATATCGCTGCAATAGCCGAAATACTTGCCAAACAATAATTTTTATTACCTTAAAATATACAACAGTTCTTTCAACAACATATTTTTTCATTTAGCTTTTATTGTGTATATACATATGTATATTATATACACACACATATATATTTATATGCATATACATATATATATATATATATATATATATATATATATATATATATATATGTATAAATATGAAATATCATTCTATAAATTTTTTGTAATCTTACATTGTAAACAAATATTTTTTATTTAATTAAATATAAAAATAAAAGTATTATATTCCATAAAAATCTATATGACTTATTATTATGTACTTAAAAATTAAAAATTATATTCAAAATTTTGAAGAAATTAAATTTTATAAATATTTTAAAAATGCATTATTAAATTGATTGTTTAATATATTTCTTGAAAATTAAAATATTTTTGTCTTAATTTTAGATATTCTAAAAGAGAAAAAAATTAATAATACGAACAGAAAAGAACAAATGATTTTATTATTAAAATTTTAAAAGCAAATAGAAGTAAATGCAAAATATACAAGAATTTATAATATTGAATAATATTTGCATAACTGATTAATTTTTGAAATTTTATACATCAAAAGACAAAAGAATAGTTTTCATTCGCAGAAAGTCACGGAATGCCTTCCTAACATATATATTACTTTATTAAGATTTAGATAAGCTCTCTAAAATTTGATATATAAATCTCATAATTTATATTTTATTTAATTTATTATATTATTTAGTTTGTCCTTTTCAAGTTTAAGTGTTTTTTATTATATTTATATATTTCTAACAATTGTTGCGCTGTATATATAATTCTTAGCTATATATATTTATTGTTTTTTATTACATTTGTTTTCTCTTACCTCATTTTGCTATTACAATCTATTTTATAGTTTATTAAAATCTTCTTAATTATCTTAGATAACGTAGGTCTTTGAAAAAAGAGATCTTTGAATTTGTAATATCGGAAAAGACGTTCCTTCGATATCTATTATGACCTACGGAAAATTCAATATCTCCGATGTTAATGATATAAAGTTGAATATTGTTATCATCTTGAGCACATACGCGCAAGGATAATTTAAGAAAATAAATGCATATATTATTTTGAGACTACATATTCCTATCGAATTCTTTATCTTTTAATTTTTACAATAAGGGAATTATTTGCTTTCCGCTTGTCAATAGGTGGCTTTTAAAACGTGGAATATCAGCGGAATAATAAGAGAGGATGGTAATTGTATTATCTTTATTAATTGTTTTTTGGACTGCATATTATTTTTAAAAAAACATTAATCTTGTTAAAAAAAAAATATATTTTTCGCAAATGTTTCTCTTGATTTATTATTCCCAAAAATTAATCTCTTAAAACTGATCTCATTCTTGAATTATTAAAACTCGCCTTTAAGATTACGCTTAATTCCTTTCTAATATTTTATAATTTTTAAAATTTTTAAAATAATTTTTGGCAAAGAAAAGATTTCTGTCGTTAACTGCATATTTTTTGAAAAACTGTTGATCAATTAAAATCCTCAAACAAATTTTCATATTTTTTATTGTATAACAATGGACAATTGAAAATATCAAAAGGCCGAAAAAATCCTTTTAAATAATTTTTACAACATTAAAGCAAAATTCAAAACGCCAAAAATTTCTAGAACAGTGAAAAGAGATTGTCTCGAATTTTTCTTCAAAAATTAGTCATTCCTGCCTAGCTTTTTAGTTTGACCAATGAAAATCAATAAATCTACGTTTCCTTTATCCTGATTGGTGAGTCAAGCGTTTCGAAGCATTTCTAATACCGAACAAAGTGCATCTGAGTTTGCAGCAAACGAAGTGCATGTTACAGACACATGGCGACAGCTTTAGAAGCTACAATAAACTTTGTGCGTCTACACATTTGTGATTTATTTTATATATACATATAAGTATATAAAAAATTATAGTGCAAAACCAATAAATAACGTTCATTGCCAGTTGTTTTGTATATTTCTAATGGCTAAAATAACAGATTTGCCCGACGATGTGATCATTATCATTCTGGGAAGGACGAGCATTAGCTTCGAGGATATCGCGAATTTTCAGTCCACGTGCAAAAGATTTCAGCAGATAACGCTGCCCAACAGCTTTTGGAAAAGAAAATATTATCAAAGGTATGTTTTTATTTATGAATTCTTTATTTTAATTTATTTATATATATATTTTACACTCGGACAATTTTCATTAATTAACAAAATATTTTCACAAAAAATAATATAAAGGAAAGTTAAAATAATCACGCTGTTATCTTATTAATTCAAGTTGTATGTGTGCCACAGGCATATATAGATAATACACATACACACACACACGCATGCACACGCACACGCACGCAAACATGTTGTTTTTTAAATTATTTAAAATTATTAAAAATATAAATTGCAAAATTTTTTGCTCTTACATTTAGTGAGTCTTTCATTTTTGTGTTATTTTGATTTTGTAATAAAAATAAGTTTAATTTGTAGTGTAAAAGAAAAAACACTAAATTAAAATAATCTTCTAATCATTTTCAAATTTAAATTTAAAAATTTACAATAATATGATTATGTATAAATGTTTACTTATATAATAATATTCAAATACTTTTATTACATTATTCGTTTCAAAATTGCCTTATAAAATATTCATTATATCTTTATTGAATAATTATATTCCTTCAAAGTTATGATGTAACGTATTTTTTTTTTATTATCAAACTTCTGCTCCTTTTTACAAATTTATATATTATATAACATTATATGCAATCAGTTTTATCTTTAGAAATTGTAAAGATAGAACATATATTTTATTTTAAAATTTTTCTATTCCTTATTAAATTTATTCCTTATTAAAAGTTTTTTATTTTGATAACATGTGCATAATGAAAACATTTTTACACAATTAGTTTTCACTCAATTTTTTATACTTAAATATAATTTGATTAAATAAGTAAATTATATATATATATATTTTTTTAAATGAAAAAATTTATATTGATATTTATAAATTTTTATTTTATTCTAAATATTAAATTATATGTAATTATTTTATATTTATATATTCTTTCAAAAATATATTTATTAAAATTTATTGCTCATATTATGGAGATATTAAATATAATTTTTGAAAATCTTTTTTAGTTTTGGCTGCTGTACTGCGGAGAAAAAGTATAGCAGAAAAAACAAAAGAAAGACTTTCATCATATCAATTTCAAACAAATGTTATATTATATCGAAAAGCTACAAAATTATGCGCTTATAATGTCGGAAAATATGTTACGTGATATTGACAAGGAACAATTGGAGCGTCTTCTGCGTTCAATTGCCGAAAATTCCATGACATATTATTTTCTGTGGGATGAGATAAATAGAATTTCTGAATCTCAGAAATCATGGTAAAAAAATTAATAAACTAAATTGTTATTAATATTAAAAATTAATGTGACTATCGTATAGTTAATGTTTAATTTTTCTTTCAGCGAACTGTTTTCTAATTTGACACGTGAATATTACTTTAAGCTGATTTTTTACTTATCTGAAACAGTTACGATTTATACATGAGCAAATGAAATTTATGATGATGCCGACGACAAAACTGATTTTGGAAAAACAACTTACGATCATGGCGCAATGTTTTCAGCCACATATCTCTTATTCGGTCATAAACACGTGGTTAGATAACATAACCCGGACAGTACTATCTTGCCTGAAAAATAAACATCAACGTCATTCAATTTGTTCTACGACTTCAGAGCAATTTTCTTTTGGAGAGACAACAACATTGAGGATAAGTTTCTGGAATGAAACAGAATCAAAGACAAATTATGTGTGTTCTTGAGAGAATATATATATTCCGAGTTAGAGATTACATGAATTGCATGAAATATTAATGACATTAGATTTCGAAACCGAATATATAGAATATGTAAGTTGCTTTTAATTATTTTAAATTGTAATAATAATCCATAATGCACTGCGCAAATGTAATTATAATTTTTATTTTTATTATTGTTCAATATACAATTTTTCTAATATAATTTTATAGATTCTAGAATTTCTATTGACTATCTCCTATCACATCGTAGCTAGAAGACTCGGCATATACAGCTCGCTGAAAACAATAGGAGATACTATTAGAGTTAAATGGAGACCAAGGTAGTAAATATGATTTTTGTCTATTGCTAAAACTTTGTCAATACATATCCTACACGTTTTGATATAGAATTTTATGATTTCATAGATTAATTATTTGTAGTGTTACGTCCGGTAGACTTCACGAATGTTCCTTTTTTTTATATATACTAATATATAAATTATTGCGTCCAAGAGACTGCATGATTGTTTTCTTTCATCGAAAATTCGTTAATGACATAAGATTTGTTAGTGACATAAATTACGTTCTAAGAAATAGTCTACGTCCGACAGAAAGAATAAACAGGCGAAGTCTGAAAAGCGAGACTGTGTAATCTCGTTGTCGAAAGTCAAGTATAAAAACAGATCCATAAATTTAAACATTATAACTCACTCTAAAGGCTCGAAATTTTCAAACAAAAAAATACAGATAGTCAAGCACTAGAAATTTTAAACCATGACAAACAGATAGCGAGATACTCGAGCTCGAGTTCGGATATCAGACCTAAGAATTTTAAACTAAAAAAATAATAAACAGAGCACAAAAACAATGATCCACTGATGATCCGGAGTTGAGACTCGCGACACTCGACGCCGCGCGCTCGATTGCCAGACCACCCGCTTATGTTATATGTTTATCATAAATTTCAAGTAAAATGTCAACTTAGGTGATTACAGCGAACTGAGCATGACTCAATCCGTAAAACGAAAGCCTCACCCTCGCCCGATAGCAACTACTCTCCATTGGTCAAACTCAACCAATACCTATGATCTAAGAATCTAGAGCAACGCCCTAGGAAAAATCGGAGGGCGTGATTAGAAACAACTATTCGTTAAAATAGATTAACAAACCAATGGAGAGGAGGAGCAAAAGGGCTTAATAAACGTCGGACAAGACCACGCGACACTCTCTCTAACGTTCTAAAAAGTTATCAGTCTTCCGGGCAGTCTCCTCATATACTCGGTCGAGAATATAGTGCGAAGAGTGCCGTGTCCTCGCGAAAAGACTTTGCGACATATAATTATCTTAAGGACCCAAGACTTTTATCGTGAACCGATTCCTACCCTCAGTGTATTTCGAGTTAAGATTTTATAGTGCGTTTAGTGTTATAAAGACTGTGCGAACCAATCAACAACCTTATTGTGAATACTGAGGAAGTCAACCTCCACCAGACGAGCTCGAGAGCCAAGATCTACAGGGTCGATCACGTTTTTTTTTCTCTCAAGTCAAGTATCATCGCACTCAATAAATATGGAAGGAGTAAATAGGAAACGTTCCGTGCGTCGGTGAAGCGTGCGCGTAACCGTCGAAATAGACGGCTTAGGAAGAGGTTGGCTCGGGCTCAGGCGGAAACTAATTCATCAACCGACGTTAACGTTATTTTCAACATAAACATATCCACTACCGACACTCCTCGCTCCCCTACCCCCGTTACTTCTCCTCCACCCCTCTCTACCCATTCAAGATCGGAGTCGCCCACCCCCTCGATCATTATTTTGGGTGACTCCCCCTATTCTTCCCTCATCGTCCCGCTCATCAGGAAGACCCCTCGAACTACAGGGTACTGACTACGAAGCAGAGGAAGTATCCACAGAGACCGAAGACTCGTCTCGGTCCGAACGGGAGCCGTCATCCCACTGGCCAAACTTTTCCGAAGACTACTTCTGCTTCCGGATATTGGCCCAGTTTCCCGATTTACGACCCACTTCCGGACGGAGCCATATGCATAGGGCCCGGCCCGGTGGACTGCGAGGAATTGCTGATTGCACTGACGGAGGGCCTACCAGACACCGTGATCCCGTGGTTCGTCCCAGGGTGTAACTATCCTGTAGCTGTTCCTATAGAAATCCTCTGGAGACAATTCCCCTTCTACATGTATCCTAGAGGAGATCCCATAACACACACACACACACACACACGCACGCACGCACGCACGCACGCACGCACGCACGCACGCACGCACGCACGCACGCACGCACACACACACACACACACACACACACACACACACACACACACACACATATACACACAAAGACATATAAATATAAAATAATAGTTAATAAGCGATAAACACTAAGCTAAATGTTTAACTAGATAAACCTAATAATTTGTTCCTTGCTCTCATTTTTCTTTTATTACGCAATAAATGTGAAAATTTGATATGTAAACAATAATATTCTTTTTTTTGCTTAACCCTTTTCCTATCTCATATCCCGAGATCGCACAAGGTCCCGTCCCGGGTAATAAGGATTTAGTTCCTTTACCGAAAAGGGGACCATCGAACGAACGGCCTACTGACCGAGTAAAAGCGACCCTTCCGGTCGTTGACCTGTCGCAGGCCCAGGTCAATTCGTTCGACTCCGAGACACTCGCTGTCTAGCGTTTGTCTAGCGGAGTTAAGTAGGTTACGCCCTCCCGCTGACTCTGGACGTAACAGTAGCATAAAAATATTTTCTTCTCGAACACTAACACAACATTACGTGTCGTGTTATATATACACATACAAAGAGATAATAATAATCATTTTGTTCTCTAAAAATTAAACTCACCATAAAATATTTATATGAAGTAATATAATTTCTTTTCAAAAGTGATTCTTTTAATTATTTTAAACATAATATATTCATATATTTAAGTTAAAAAAATACGTTTTATAAATTATATTTCATTGGTAGAAACTATTAATTTTTTATAACTTTGTGTTAACATGTATGAAATGATAAAATGACTTTATGCAAAATAACCGATAAAATTTATTTTAAAAAAACTTGTATAATTTTTAAAATATGTTGGACAATTATTTTTTATTTTATATTGTAAAAAATTGAGGTCAAATCACTTTGATTATTTTTAAAATGTTTTAAAAAGCTTTTATAACAACTTTTAACAATCTTTTAAAACAGCTTGTTGCGACAATTGAAATTTCTGCACATTTATAATTAATCCATTGCAAATGCTAGAAAAATTATAAATTTTAATTACATATAGAACATTCTTTCTATATGCTTAAACGCATATATATATGTATATAAAAAGTTTCTGTTATAGTTACAGGAAATAGGAAATAATCAAAGATGCTTTTATTTAAATTCGAATCCCCTATTTTGCGCATCAGACGTGCTCAGTTTTATAAATTGTCCAATTAAATTCTATTTACAAACGCTTCCATGTTTAAAGGTTAGTAACTTTTATATTAATTTTTATATTAATTTTAAATTATTAATAAATATAACAGTCAATTATAAGTCTTGTAAATAACATGTTAATTTAATGAATCTTAGTACATTTTATATCAATGAGTAAATATAATAAAATTTTCTTTATTCTATATGCAATCAAAAATGTATTATCAAAATTTTATTTGCATATCTTTTTTTAGAAAACAAAAGCAATAATGATATATTTCCATTATAAACTTAAATATTATTATAAATTACAATTTAATTGGAATATCAAAATCTTCACTGTTTTACGGGATTTTTTTCAATAATAACTACGAAAATATTGAAATTGAATACAAAAAATTTACAAGTACAACAGAGGTAGGTTATAACACATTGTATAATTTAATATATTCATATAAATGAATATATCTATATATGAAATGATTATATTAATTATATTTATTTATTCAGTTATTACATTATTTTAAAAATTGCTTGCATAAAATACCGATTGAATTTTGCTATAATGTTTCTACAGGATAAATCTAACACAGTGGAGAAATCATTAAATGTGTGGACAAAAAATGTTAGATTTGCCGTTGGAATGATAGTAATCATTTGCATAATTGTAGATCATCTTGATGGCGTAATAATTGGATGGCATTGTAAATGTGACAAACAATACCTAAATAAATTATACAAGAATAATTATTTTACACATTATTGCATAGCAACTAATGACGTCTACTCAGAAGCACTATTTTATGAATACGAGATTTTACCTATTGTACTTGTGATAATGTTGCACTATATTATTCTCACTGAGAATAAAAATAAATGTTATGTGCGACAATGTATGATTATTAATAGCGTTCTTATAAAGAACATATGTATTTTATAATCTTTCATCTGTGCAATGTAAAATATAGTTTTTTAAATTTTAGATGGAATACGGCCTTGTCAGCCCAAAAAATCGATAACATAGAAATTGGAAAATACTTTTCCAGTTTCGAAGGTACACATTACGTACTGAATGAAAACTTAAGAAAACGTTATCCAAAAGATACTGCTTCTATAGCCAAAATATTTGCCAGAATACTGACAATTAGATAATTTTATTATCTTAAGTACAACAGTTCTTTCAACAACATATTTTTAATTTCGCTTTCATTGTGTATATACATATGTATATCATTTTATAACATTTGTAAATCTTACATTGTAAAAAATATTTTTGCTGTAGATTTAATCAAATACAAAAAAAATAAAAATATAATTCTATAAAAATCTGTGTAACTTATTAATTTGTACTTAAAAATTAAAAAATTTATACTCAAAATTTTGAAAGCATTATTGTAAATAAATGATTTCGATACTTTTATACACGAGAGAATGTCGAAAAATCTCTACTCATATGTAAAATATATTGTTATATAGCCTTAGAGCTTTTCAAAATATGTTATTAAAAGTTTTATAAGTATTTTAAAAACATATAACTCTATTGTTTAATATAATTCTTAAAAATTAAAGTATTTTTTATCTGTGTTCTCAATTTTAGATATTCTAAAGAAAAAGAAACTGTGTAATACGAACAGAAAAAAAGAATCATTTTAATCAATTTAAATTTTAAAATTTTAAATTTTAAAAGACAAATAAAAGGATGTGCAAAATATGTAAGAATCTATAAATAATAATTGTATAATATTTGTATAATAATTGTATAGTATCTATAAATAATACTGTATAATATTTACATAAGCAATTAATTACTGAAATTTTACACATCATAAGACAAAAGAATAGTTTGAACTTGTAGAAAATTACGGAATGCCCTTTAGCATGTACATTAATAGATAAGCTTTCTAAAATTTCATATATACATTTCATAATTTATATCTTATTTAATTAATTATATTTTTAGTTTATCTTTTTCAAGTGTAAATGTTTTTTATATTCATAATATTCCTAACAATGTCGCGCTGTTCTTCGCTGTATATATTTATTCTTATTGATTTCATAATTATTTATCTTCTCACCTCACCTTGCTATGCTCACGATCTATGTCATCATCTCATGGAAAACCAGTGAATCTGATAGTCTTCTCTCAAATTTTACACAAGTTTGTTTCACATTTGACATTATTTTTGTATGTGGAACGTTGATTCTTTTCTATAAGCATTTATGTCAATTTATGATTTTATTGTTACTCTCTCACATCATTCTTTTACATAATTTATCTGATTTTGAAATTTATTTATATTTAAAAAAAATTTACGTATTGACAGGATCATTTAGATAATTTAAATTCTAAAAATTTCCAATCTAACAATCGAGAAGTTAATTAATGATCCTCATAATGACACAGATAACGTACATTCTTATGATATAATGATATGAAATATAGTAAGAGACATTAGGATGATATAAGAAATCTCCGTCTTTGTTTTTGCGATTATGTTTTTTATTAATCGACTAACATCATGACTAAGACCATTAATCAATGATGGTCTAATTTTATTAATTATATTTTCGTTAATGATGGCCTAAGAAGGGGCCAAAACTCCGTCTTTATATTCTATGTTTTTTGTTCGTATAATATAAGCATTTGAAAGAATGATAATAATATTATCTTCCTAATAAATAATATTGCTTTTTGGCCTGCGCATTAAATTTAAAAAAAACTGTGCATTGATTTTGTTATAAAAATACACATTTTTGTGTTTCTTTTGATTTATTCTTGAAAATTAATCTTTTAAAACTAATGTCATTCTTGAATTAATAATAACTCGCCTTCAAAATTACGAGTAATTCCTTTCAAACATTTTATAATTTCTTAAATTATAAAAATAAATTTATGACAAAAAAAAGATGTTTTTTTAACTACATAATTTTCATGTTTTCAAGGTAAAAATCATTTAAAATTGTCAAAAAATTTTTTGACCCTTTTATTGCCCTTTTAACAATGGGCAACTGAAAATACATGAATTTCTTTTGAAATGACACTAGAGTGAAAGTTCAAATAAAGCCATAAATCTTTAGAACAATGAAAAGAAATCTTTTGGAATTTTTCTCTAAAGAATTACTCATTCTTGCCCTTCCATTCTACTTTTACCTTTTAGTTTTACTACCTACGTAAAACCAAGGAATCTGTCTTTTCTTTATTCTAATTGGTAGGCGAAGAAGAAAAAGTTTCGAAGAATTTCTAACACTGAGCAAAGTACATCTGAGTCTACATCATATGAAACGAAGCGCGCGTTACAGACACATGGCAACAGTCCTGCAAGATAGAAATTTTGTGTGCGTTATGCGTGATTTGTCATATATATATATAAACATATAAATAAAATTAGTATTAAAAACCAGCAAATAACGCTCAGTTTTTTTTTGTGTTGGATTTCTCAAGTGTTGGATTGTTGAATTTTTGAAGTGTTGAATTTTTAAAGTGTTGAATAATTGAACTTTGCTCCAATGGCTACAATAACACAATTGCCAGAAGATGCGATTATTATTATTCTGGAAAACGATACCATTAGCGTGGAGGATATTGTGAATTTCAAATCCACGTGTAAAAGATTCCAGGAGATGACACTATATAACAAGTTATGGGAAAGAAAATATTATCAATGGTATTTATAAATTATTCTTTCAATTTTAATTTATTTATATATATTTTAACTCGGACTTAATTATTAATTTTTAAATTTTATTTATTTCATAATTTTAACATAATTTGCAATCAGTATCTAATTAGAAATTATAAAGATACATATATGTTTTATATTGAAAATTTTCTTTCACTTTTTATTCTTATTTTGATAACATGTGCAGAATAAAAACATTTTTACACATTTAATTTTCACTTAATTTCTCTAATTTAAATATGATTTAAAATAACAAACTTAAATAACGCTAGATTTTCGCAGCAGATGTATTCATTAAAATACATTGTGCATGTAAATGTATCATACAAATTAATATCCATTACTTTTATAGTAATTATAATTTGGTTAAATAAATAAATTACATATCTTTCTTTTAAATAAGAATCTATATTATTATTTATAAATTTTTACTGTTTTACTTTTTTACTTTTTTTAAAATATTAAATAATATATAATTGTAAAATTTATATATTCTTTAAAAAGTATATTTACTAAATTTATTGCTGATATAGTGGCAATATTTAATATAATTAAAAAAATTTTTTTTTTTTTATATTTAGCTGTCCTACTGCGGAAAAAAATTATAGCAAAGAAAAACAAGAGAAAATCTTTCAATCACACATGGATTTCAAACAAATATCAGAAGCAGGAGTACATGATATGCAAAAGCTACAAAATTATGCGCTTACAATGTCGGAAAATATGTTATGTAATACTGATAAGAAACAATTGGAGTGTCTTCTGCATTCAATTGCTGAAAATTCTATGAAGTATTATTTCGTGTGGGATCAGATGAATGGAATTTCTGCTCAAAAATCATGGTAAAAATTTAATAAACTAAATTTTAATTGAAATATAAGTCAATTATTGTATTGTTCTTATTGTTTAGGTAATATATATATATTTTTTTTCAGCAAACTCTTTTCCAATTTAACATATGAATATAACTTTGAGCTAATTTTTCATTATCTGAAACAGCATCGATTTGTGCACCAGCAAATTAAATTTATGAATATGCCAACAGACAAAGTCGATTTTTGAAAAACAGCTTACGATCGTGGCACAATATTTTCAACCACATGTGTCTTGTTCGATCGTAAAAACATGGTTTGATAGTATAGTGCAGGCAGTACTATTTCGTCTAAAAAATAAATATTCATCACATCCAATTTGCACTACTACTTCAGAGCAGTTTTTTTTTTGGAGAAACAATAACATTGAGGATAATTTCTGGAATGAAACAGAATCACAGCAAATCATTTGTATTTTGGAAGAATACATATTTTCAGAATTAGAAACCTATAAATTGCGTCAATTAATAATGATATTGGATCCCCAAGGCAAATATGTAAAATATGTAAGTTATTTTTAATTATAATAATAATTTATTATGCCTTGCGCAAGTGTAATTATAATTTTTATATCTCATCGATGTTTAATATATAATTTTTCTAATATTTTCTAATAATATTCTTCTAATTTAATATAGGTTCTACAATATTTTCGAATATATCTACTGATTGTTACATATCACATCGTAGCTAGAAGACTCGGCATACATAGCATTTTGAAATTAGATAATGTAGGAGATATTGAAATCATATGGAAACCAAAATAGTAAGTATAACTTTATTTAATTGTTAAAACTATTTCAATTTTTCTGCATTATTATGTATACATTAAAAAATAAGGTTGAATAATTTTTGATTACACCTTGTATATATATATATTATATTATATAAATTACTAAAAAATATTCATATTTTAATAAATTTATATTTTAATAAATTAATAAAAAATTTTATATATTATACTGATAAAAACTATTAATTTCTTATAATTTTGTATTGACATGTACAAAATGACAAAATAAATTTATATACAAAATAATGGATACAATTTGTTTAAAAACTTTTATAATTTTTAAAACATGTTGCACAACTAATTTTTATTTCATTTTTTTCTTTTTTAATTTGCTATCAAATTTTTTAGACATATTTTTGAAAATGTAGCTTGTTGCATAATCAAAGATTTATGTATAACATTTTTAATCAGTCTATTACAAATGCTAGAGAAATTATAAATATTAATTACAATACATATTTTATATGTTTAAATTCATTTAATATGTAAATATTCTTTTTGTATTTTTAGTGATACATCCAATTGGGATAATTGGAATAATTCAGAGCGTTTGTACATAAACTATTATCAAGATTTTCCCTCAAGCATTACCAGAAGGAGATTTCAGAGTGTTGATTTAAATAACTATTCATCTGATGTTATGCAATCATCAAATTATATTTTGGTTGGTAATTTTTGTATTTAATTTTTTATATTAATTTTAACAATAAAAATAACAATCAATGTCTTGTAAAAACACATTAATTTTAATGAGTCTCAATATATTTTACCATGAGTGAAAGTACTGAAATTCTCTTTATTTTTTGTTTACAATTAAAATTTCTATTTAACTTTTTATTTAATTTTATTTAAATTTTTATTTTATTTTTATTTAATTTTTACGTTTTTCAGATAACGTACGAGCTAATATCTAAACTCAACAATGTATTGAGTTATTATATAAATAGCAAATGGGACTTCAACATCATCTTAAATTGTCTATCTCGTTATTCAAAAGATTTTGAGAAAATATGTATTAAAAATGAATACAAAAATATTACAAATACAATAGAGGTATAGTTAAGTTATTGCAATATATCTCGTATAATAAAATATAACATATTTATATATACAAAATGTATGAAAAGATTATATTAATTATAATTATTTATAACTTAAGTCATTACATTTTAAAAATCGCTTGATAAAATATTGATTGAATTCTGCTGTTACGTTTCTACAGATTAGATCTAAGAGAGTGAAGAAACAATTGAAAAGAAGGACAAAAAGAATTAAATTTGCCGTTGGAATGTGCGTAACGCATACAATGTTCGGTCACACCCTTGATAATCATGACGGAGTGATCGTTGCGTGGTATCATCGATGTAACATAATGTTGCGAGATAAATTTGAAAAGATTATTAAGTTCCCGTATCTCCGTCGGCTCAATAGGCATGATGAGGTTTGTAAATGTGAGAAATTTTCAAAAGATTACTACTAACCGCACTACATTATCCTCACGGAGAATAATGTAATATGTTATGTGAAACAAGGTATGATTATTATTGACATTCTTATAAATCATATATATGTTTTATAATTTTTCATTTCTACAATGTTTATGTGGGTGTCCGATCGTATATCTTTTTTTATTTTAGATCAATTATCGATACGTCGTTCAAAAAGGATCAATAATATAGAAATTGGAAAATATTTTTCGAGTTTTGGAGGTACGCATTATATACCAAATGAAAACTTAAGACGATATTATCCAGAAGATACCGCCGCAATACCTGCTATACTTGCGAAATAATAATTTTTATTATCTTAAAACGTACATATATATATATATATATATATATATATATATGAATATAGAATATTATTTAAAATTTTGTAAACCTTACATTGTAAAAAAATATTTTTTTCTGTAGATATAACCAAATGTAAAAATAAAGATATACATTCCATAAAAATCTGTATATTATTTATTAATATATACTTAAAAATTTTAAAATAAGATTTTAAAAAGATTTTTGTGATTTTGATTTTTATACATAGAGAATTTAAAAATATTTCTTTTCATAAGTAAAGATTGTTATATAGCTTTAGAGATTCTCTAAAATATTCTCTAAAATATATAATTAAATTTTTTATAAATATTTAAAGACATGTATTACTAATTCTATTGTTTAATATAATTCTTGAAAATTGAAGTATTTTTTTTTAAATAAACTTGACTTTAGATGTTCTGTAAAGCGAAAGAAATTATAATACAAGCAAAAAAATCATTTTGTTATTTAAATATTAAGGAAAAAATAAAAAATATCAAGAATCTATATTATGTATTTTCTGCTGTCGAACAACAAAGTCTTATATTTTAATATAAAAGCAGATATTTCCTCCTGTATTCTAAAATCGTGAATTCTATGATTTATTATTTTTTTATGGATATAATCTAAATAGAAATATTTTTTAATCGTTAATATAGTAAAATAAAGAAACTAAATTGTTATTAATATTAAAAACTAATGCAATTATTGTAGAATTAATATATAGTAAATGTAAACTTTTTCGAACAACCAAGTTACAATTTGTAAAATAAGCATTATTTTTGAAATAATTTTCTGATATTTGAAAAACAATATTGTGTTTCATATACAAGCAAAACAAACTTCAAACATTTTCGCAGCTTTTAGACTCGCACTTTTCCTCTTTTCTTAATATTTTCCTTTCATCCAACATACAATTATATGACGATACAAATCTATATTTTCTTCATTTTTCCACTTTCTCTCTCTCTCTCTCTCATTTTCTAATACATCATCTCTATTCTCTTCCTTCATCTTCAATCATATTTTGATTCAGAATATTTCCATTTTAATTCTTCTATAACACTTTTACTAATTTTCGTTTTTGTTTATTAATCCTACATACATACATACATACATATACGTCCATGTACGTGTATGTCTGGGCGTATGCGTGCGTAGATGTGCGAAAGCACGTGTATGTATGTGTAATATAACAGTAATATCTGTATATCATTTTTTAACATATCGAGAAGCCATAGAAAGGCGTTGGTTCGGCAAAAGAAAAAGAAAAGAGAGAGAGAGAGAGAGAGAGAGAGAGAATGATGCGAGTAGAGCAAGGGAGATTACTTTATATCGGGTTGTGGCGAAGTCGAGGCTGCCGTGCCGACCACGACTTGACATCGCTGACCCCGGCTGGCGTTTCACGATACACGAAGGATTCTTCACCGAAGAAGAAACGACGCGAGGAGATCGCTACTTGAGCGATGGTTGGGGGAGGGGAGGGGAGGAGGGAGGCTGTGTTAAGTAGGCGGCACGATCCTCGACGGATTAATCGCGGTAAGTGTGAAGCGAGGCCGCACGGTAGGTCTACCCGGCAGCGAACCGTTGCTAATTCGCGACCGAGGAGAGCCGCCACTTTGAATGCCGACACTTGCGCGAATTTAAGATTCCTTGCGGCTGCATTACACCTTAAGTCGCGGGAAAGGTATCCATCAATGTGATGTGCCCCAGGCTTCGCGGTTATTTATGGAGAATCCTCTTCGGCTTATGTACAAACGCCAAGCCTGATTCGTGACGGGAAATTGAACCGTTTAATCGAGTTAAAATTCTGAGCACATGGAACAGAGATTTTTTCACTGAACAATTACCTCGGAGATTTTTATCAATATTAATGTTATTTACTTATTATTTATTACTTATTACTATATAATACTATATAATACTATATAATACTATATAATACTATATATATATATATATATATATATATATATATATATATATATATATATTACTATATACTAATTACTTATTAACTATATATAAGTTAATTTGCATCTGTAAAATGTCGATGAAAATAGAAAGCTCCAATTTTTATTTTGTATTCAAGAATCTTGTCATTTTTGTTAATAAAAAAGATCTTAATTTAATTATCTCGTTGCTTAAATAAAAATTTATGGGAAATATTCCTGACATAAATTCACAACAATAAAATCTGATTCATGATAAAAAATTGAACCGTTTAATTGAGTTAAAATTCTGAACACATGGAACGGAGATTTTTTTCACTGAATAATTAACTCAGAGATTTTTATCAATATTAATATTAATTTTCATCTGTGAAATGATGAAAATAGAAAATTCCAATTTTCAGTTTTGTATTTGAAAATTTGTAATTTTTGTTAATAAGAAAGATCTTAATTATCTCGTTGATCAAATAAAATTTATAGGGAATATTCCTGATATAATTTTACAATAATAAAACTTGATTCATGATAAAAATTTGAATTGTTTAATCAAGTTAAAATTTTAAACACATGGAAGAGATTTTTCATTGAATAATTAACTCGAAGATTTTTATTGCTATTAACTCTAATTTCCATCTACAAAGATTAATGAATAATCGTCTCGTCTCTAGTTTTCAGATCTGTATTCAAGAAACTTAGAATTTTTGTTATAACCAAAGATATTGTTTAATTATTTTCTTGCTCAAACAAAATTTATAGGAAATATTCCCGATATAAATTCAACAAAATTGATAAGAAATATGAAATATGAAAAGAATCTCCATTTTACAATTTTTAAAATTTTAATTTGATTAAACAATTCATTGCTTAATCAAATTGAAATTGTAAAAATTTGAAAAACGCAGATTTTTTTATATTTTATATTAAACAATAAATTATTTAATTGAATTAAAATTCTAGAAATTGCAAAAATGGAAATTCTTTTATTATATAATTAATTTAGAGATTTTTATCAAATTTTAATTTTTTTATCTAAAAAACGTCGATTATAAAATACATAACTTGTTTAGAGTTATCATATTATCCGAAGACACTTCAATTTTTGATAAAGAACAATGAGATACGTGTATTAACGTTTAATCATCTCATTATTTAAACAAAATTGATAGAAAATATTTGCGTAACATAAATTTAACAATAAAATCTAATTCATGGCGGAAAATTAAACGGATAAATGAAAATTTAAATTTTAAGAAGAAGAATTTTTTTCATATTACATAATTAATTCGAAAATCTTTTTTTATCGAATAGCGAACTCATCTCGAATCCTCGCAAGATATTCGGATCCCTGATAACGACGAACTCTCGCGAGATATCTCAACGTTTAATTACTCCGCTGCCTCGACTCGTACAATGCAGTTATTGACGAGTATATACCCGTTCGGAGATAAGTAATGGATAGGCGTGCGGGGTAATCTGAGAGATATGGGTTGCAAAGTATGAAGCCGCACTTTCAGTGTGTCTCGAATAATCTATCCAGCGAAACGCATCCAGGCGTTGCTAATTCCAGCGTGCTGGAACGCTGGATGTGTATCTTCGAGTGATACCCGATTCTCTCTCTCTCTCTCCTCTCTCTCGGAAGGAAGGGAAAAGTGTGTGCGACTTTGCTCTCGCGCTTTGCCTGACACAACCCGAGAGAGAGATATTCGATATTACATATTCATATAATACTTTTAATCTTTGCGCGCAAAATCATTTTCGCCGAGTCCGCAATTAACGTGCGCGGGAGGGGGAAGTGGGGGAGATAGGGGCGGATGGAGGGAAAGGGAGAGAGAAATTAGAGCGCCGTTAGAAAATCAATGTTCGCAGGATGTTGCGCTTGGCAAATTATACGCCACATGCAATTTATATTCTCTCGGACTTTTGCAAAACCCAAACTACACACTCATCTCGTTGTTTACGATGTCGGCGATGATTTGAGAGCGATCGGTTGCGAAATCGAATGATTAAAATGGCGCGAAAATGTTTGCGTTGCGTGATGCATTGTTTGATTATACGATTAGCGAGTTTGTGGCAATTTTTTAAATATGAAACAAGTGACCGATCTGTCGATTACATAGTTTGAAGAAAAATAATTTTTTTTTCCTTTTTTAAGACACGTGAGGGAAAATAATTATTTCTTGTTCATTCTTCTGACGTTGAGTACGATTTTGATTTTTGTAAAGCACAATTATTTACGTGACAATTTTCCAATAAATTTGATCGCAAAAAAATATTTTTATGTATTTTATATATTAAGATATATGACACGTTGGAGAAGTTTTGTTGCCATCAAAGTTAAGTACATTGTTAAGAAAAAATTATGATTAACAAAATATTCATAATTAAATATGGGATTTATTTTGAGAAAAAAAATGCAAATTAGATTATTATAGAAGATTTTTGAATGAATTTTGAATTATATTTATTTAAATTTAAAGACTTTTTGCACTTTTTAAATATACGTAGAAAAATGTATGTATAAATTTTGAATTTTTCTGAATTTTAATTAAAATATGTCAAAATCAAATGAAAAATGCATATTTAGTGACTTAAAAATTTGTTTGACAGCTGAAATATCTAACAATATATTTTAACTACATATTGCAACTAAATTTTTATTATATTATTATAAAAATTATTATTATAAAATTATTATTATAAAATTATTATTATAATATTATTATAAAAATTTTTATTATGTTATTATAAAAATTATTGTTTTTAAATAAAAATTTTTATTACATTATTAAAAAAATTAATTTTATTATATTATTATAAAAAAATTTTATTATATTATTATAAAATTTTATCGTCATTTTTTCTTCTGTATGTTTTTATTTAATTGCATTATTTTAAAATCTACCATTTATTGAATTTATTATCTTTAATCGCCTTTAGCGTAAGATAGGAAACGGAGTGACATGAAACGCATCGATTGGAAGCGTTTATGAAGCAATTCGGCGAATCGGAACGAATCCGGAACGTCAGAGTCGCGATTGATTCGTAGAGCGTTCTTGCGAGCACCTTCACCTGGAGGAGTGGACATCCTTGAAGACCTCTCTCTCTCTCTCTCTCTCTCTCTCTCCTTGCTACCTTTTTTTATCATGTCAATTGTCGTATATAGCTGATATTCTCAGCTGCTCGAATTGAGGGGGATCCAGAAGGGTCAAAAAGTGCAAATTTTAACGAATTTTTCTGCAGGAATTATTACCTTTATTTCAACAGGACTTTGATTAATATCTTACACGTGTATTATATAGAGTGAGTGTTAGATAAATTTTTAATTAAAAATATTAAGACATTGCGCCGGCGCAATCTGTAATAATTTGCAGTAACTATCGTAGCTTTCATATAGTTTATTTGAAAAAGAAATTCAAAAATTTATAAAATATATTAACAAATCTAGTCTTTGTCGTAGCCGATTTTAGAGACTTTCAATTTTGACTAAATGACAGATTTCTGAATTTAAATTTTTGATAAAAAATTGTTTATATTTGATAATAAAAAAATAAAAATTCTTAAAAAAGATCTCCATAAAAATCGCTCTCAAATTAATTTCTCTGAAAATATAAAATGAAATTCCAGCCAATAGTTTGCGAGATCAATCGAAGAACATGATACCGAGGAAGACGTTATTAATTATGCTTGTCGGATATCGGGTCAATATCGTTTATCGACGAACTTAATCATCACTCGAAGCGTGCCCCTTACTGACAGCTCAGTCCGTGAAACTTAATAAACGCACGATGCGGGCGTTTCAAAAAACTTTGCGGAGAGAGCTACAATAATGAGAGGATAAATGTTGCGAATCAAACTCGAACTCCTCGTGGGTCCTCGTGATTTTGCAACGTGCTTATTGTACGTCGCGTCATCGACATGTATTTGCGCAAAAGTTATCATCGCCCGTGCAAATGGACGTTGTAAGAAAATATTTTGGGATACACAGGCGTTCGCAGGTGATTGTGACTTCGTCATTGTTGTTGTTGCACACGCTGACAGTTGCCGAAATCTCTCTCAAAATACCCTTCTCGCTTCTCTCCTCTCTCTCTCTTCTCTCTGTCTTTGGTTTTACGCTCTTAACCAGTTTAAAAGAGGCGTTCTCGAAAAGTGGACGTCATGTTGTGATGGTCAAAACGAAGAATAAGACCGTGGCTAACCTCCTTTGTAATCTTCATTCGAAGCTCCCCTTCATTAATTTCGCCTTAATCCGATCGCGACCAGATCGGATCTCCTCGCGGTGTAATGTATCCGTTTACTCTCTCGCGCGGCATATGAGAACAAATTTATTACAACCGTTCAAGATGTTCGATAATTTAATCTTTTTTCGGTAATCGGTAAATGCAATTAGTCAGAGAAAGCGTTGATGTATTTTAATCTCGAACTTTCATGATGAAACGTCATTACAGAAATTACTCGAGATTACTCCGAATACAAACGTGAATATTATAAATGAAAGGTTTCGATATGCAAACGAATTATGTTATTTGACATGTGGGTATCTGTTTTTAAGATATAATTTGAGGAAAATCAAGAACTTAATTTTTGAACAAAAAATATGAATGTTTATCATAAATTGCTCGATAAATATAATATATATATATATATATATATATATATATATATAAAATTATATATATATATATATATATATATATATAAATTAATAACAATAAAAATAAAATAAAATATAAATAAAAATAAAATAAATTTTATAATTAAATTAAATTTTATAATTTAATAAATTATAATTTATTATATATAAAATTAATTATACAATAAATTAATTATACATAAAATTACAAAAAAATTAAATTTTAAAATTTATGTTTATTAAAAATATAAAATAACAAGAAAATACTTTTTACATGTTATTGCTGTTGCTATAATTTTCTTGTGTGTAAATTTTTAATTTATTGCCCAAATTTATTTATTTTGTTTACATGCGGAAAAAACACGCATGAAGATACAAGATTTCAGTGTCGATGGTTTCTTTGTAGCTTACGTATCGCAACAAAACAATTTTCGACGAGCAATCTAGCTTCAAGTCTCAATAATCAATTTTGTTTTGGCGGTTAAATGTCACTTGCAGGAGACAGACCGAGGCGACTTTGAAATCAATTTTGATTAATTTCTTCCCACCGGCATTCTATCTCCATCTCAATTTTATCGTCGAGAAGATGCCGAGATAACCGAGGTCCTTTGATGACGAGAACGCCCGTTCATTCAACCGCGCCCCGTCCCGATCATTCCGTTTTGTCATTGTATCCACGACAGCTGATTAACATTTAAATTCGATAGAAATTATCACGTCCGTGAAAATCGTGCGTGGCGGAGCCCCGAGGACCCATGAAACTGTGACACGCGTGAGACTCTTTCTCTCTCGAAAGAAAGAGAGAGAGAGAGAAAGAGAAATGAAACAGGGCCTCTTCTCTCTCGTCGAAACGTACATCTTGGGATATCGAGAGGCCTCAAGGGCAACGATGAAGAGTACAAGTTCGTAAATCATTCGGGGCTCCATCAGTCGAGTTTCTTCTCCCTCCTTTCTCCCCATCCCTCTTTTCTTCCTCGCGCAAAACTGCGTCTGTAATTGGCTGCGAACTAAGCTTAATTCCTTCGGCTGTCAGTGGATGAGATTTGTCGATTATTGATTTCCCGATGATAAAAATTTGCAGACGATTTTGACGAGAGAGAGAGAGAGAGAGAGAGAGAGAGAGAGAGAGAGAGAGAGAGAGAGAGAGAGAGAGAGAGAGAGATTAATAAGGATTAATTCGCGAATATCTGGCGAATGTAAGGAAACAAACAAACGCAGCACGATCGATTTTATACAGACGCGGAGAGTATTAAATTGTACGATTGATGTGATTCGATGACGATTATCGATGTTGTTGCTGCACCGGTTATCCCGGCGATTGCCCGGCGCCGCTTTTTCCGGAAGTGCACCTGAAGAGTTTCTTCTCGTCAGCTCGAGAAAGTGAATCGGCAAAGGATAATTAGTAGCGAAATGAACGGTGGAACGATTTATAAAAGGGAGAGAATAATCCTTCAATTTGACAGTTTCTTCTCTCGTTTTCTTTACAACTGCGGTGTCGTTTTCGGAGAATTTTGCATCAAGAAGAAAGTGAGCGGCGTCTTTATACATTGTTTCTGATATGCTAGTTAAATATAATATAATTAATTATAATAATTATTCAAAGACTCGAAAAATTGATTTTTTTTTTTTTTTTGAAAGAAAGATGCCTAAAGAACGTGTCTTCCAAACTTTATTATTTTTATTTATAAAAATTCCGCAAAATTGACAGAATTATAAGGTTTATGAATAAGAGAGCATGGGCACGTGAATTTTTAAATGGATTTGTAAAACTTTAAATATGTGTTTCTCTAAAAACTCTGTTTTCAAAGTTGGTGTGACGGATATTTTGAAAACTGGATGGAATAAATAATTTCAATTTTTTTTTTTTTTTTTAATGGAAGAAAACACATTTTGGGGATATTGAATTTAAACAAAATTAAGAAAAATAATAATTAATACTTTTATGACTTTTAAGAAATGAATAAGTTGCAGCAAAATTGAAATATTTTATTCTAAAATTACACTATTTTGTTATTTTTCAATTTTTTCAATAAAATAAGACAGTATCCCATAAATATCCTACGTGCTATTTTGCGCTCTCTCTCTTTCTCTCTTCTCTTCTCTCTCTTTTTTCACTTTAGGGAGGGAAAAAGAAAGAAATAGAAGGAGAAAGAAACATCAAATGCCGCCTTAAATTACAACTAAATAATCAGCATGCATTATGCGCGCGTGATTCATATAGTTACGCGCGAGACGGTTAACGCTCTATATCCGGCTTTTTATCGCTCGATGCGATGTATTTTCCAACCGAGTCTGCGAGACTCGGTCTATGGTTAAGTTCCTTTTTCCACAGTGGTTGCCACGGCGCAATCGGTGTCCTGTCTCAATCGGGACACCGATCGATTACTCCTTTCCAGAGAAAATCCTGCACAACGCCCGCGTACGTGTGTCTATACCAAGGAGAGAATGAGCTGAGATAAGCGCCGACAAGCCGCGATGCAATTACCGATACCGCGCGTCGATCGGTTTTGCAACGAAGCCCGATCGTAATCGCACGACTTATCGATCCTTTCCTCCCCCTCACGAAGAATTAGATCGTCAGCGCAACGCGCTTAGCTAACGCATAAACGGCTAGAGAATATGTGCGTTATATACATATATTTTCTTCGGATTCCATTTATTGTTTGCATTTTTTTTTTTACTTAATTATTGCAATTTTTGTTACTATAAATATTTTCTCGATAAATCAAATAATAATTCTACACTATTGTATTCTCTTTCTCTATCTTTCTTTCTCTATCTCTCTAAAGGATTCTTCTTTCCGTTTAAATATATAAGTAAATAAATAAATAGATAAATAAAAAATTAATAAATCATTGAATAAATAGATAGATAAATAAAAAATTAATAAATAGGTAAATAAATAGATAAATAAATAAATTGGTAGATAAATAAATAGATAAATAAATTGATGGATAAATAAATAGATAAATAAATAAATTAATTAATTAATTAATTAATTAATAACAAAAATTTTTTGAATTATTAAATTGCAAGTTTGATCTGCATTTCGTAATTAAATATCAGAATTAAATTCCGTGAAATGAACAAGATTATTTCAAATTGTCAATTTTTTTTCGAGATTTCTCTATTTATTTTTTTTTAAAGATACCATGTAACAGAAAAATACTATTATCGTTGTATTAAAATGCGCGCAGTATGTAATTTATATATCGCGCATGACTCTCGCATTTTACGAGAGGTGCATACGCTTTTTTGCTCCTCGTGGAATTCTTATAGACTCCTGTGTACCGCGGCGAGACCGCGTTTCCACAATATCGTTTGCACGCACATTATAAACGTATATAAGTGGCAAATCAATTTTCTGAGATTGCGTGATACGTCCATGGGCAGTGTCTCTTTCAAACTTAATAAAGGAAAGAAGCTTGAATTATATGCGCGCGCGCGGAGGGAGACGACCGGAAACTTACTCATTCTCCCGGTCTCATTTATGCGATGATTGTACGGCCTTGGTATATACTTGGTATACGTACGGAAGGTCAGAGTTACGCACCTCGGCACTTTCGTAATCCGGTTTTATAATGCGGCTGTCAGATAGAGAGACAGAGTACATACTTACCGCGTTAAAATCTCCGAGCGCGTACGAATGGAGAAAGAAAATGACATTTGCGTTACCTGGAAACGCTCCGTGATTCCCAAGAATTTTAACAATTGCACAATTGCTAAGAGAACGCCGATAGAGATCAGGTTTTTTTTTTTTGTTGTATCGTATTGTAGTAACAAGAACAATAAACTCTTGTTACAAGGAAGCGAAGTTTTCAAGACTATTGCTTCGTGTCAAGAATTTAGTCTTTATTTTTATACCAGATTTCTTTCATGTAACTTTCTCTCTGCTCTATATATATTTATGTTTTTTTTATCTATCCGTGATGGATGATGGAAATAATCTAAAGAAAGGAATTTAAACAATAAATTTTGTATGTAATATTAATTATAATTTTGTAATAATGTAACTTATATATATATAATTAATTTAAAATAATATAATTTTAATACATAATTTATAATTTATAATGTAATTTTAAATTAATTAAAAAAATTTATAAATAATATATTTAATTATATATTTTTATATACATGTATAATATATATATATATATATATATATATATATATATATATAATTTACATATTTATATAAATTAGAAAATGAAAATTAGAAATTTTTGACTGATATATAACTTCTGCTACTAATTATAGTCAGGCACATATTTCTTCTCTGAAATGCTCACATAAAGAAAGTTGTTTGATGGAAGAATTTTGAACCGAGCATCCGCCCATGACATATCGATACATCAACGATCGAATTAAAATCATTAAAAAAAAAAAAGTAAAAAGATAGAACAAAGAAAGCGCGGCGTAATTACGGAGCGAAACGCGTGGACGCCCGCGGGACCGGCTTTACATATACGACCGTCTTACGGTCGTAAATAAAACTATTTATGAGCGCGTCAGCGTCGTCCGTATATACGTATGTCCCCGTAATTATGTGCCGCAGCGACGAAAGGATCCGTGAAGTATCCGGCTTTGATGGATTAGGCCGATTTGAGGAAGCGTGTGTGTTCGACGCGATGACGGAGCCGCGAGCACGCGAAGATCGATTAACGCGCATCGATCGGGGTATATCGATCGAAACGCGGGATGGTAATCGATCGTGTTCCGTGCCCGATTTTTATGCGTAATAAGAGGGGGAAATAAGCATTCGCTGAATGATAGCTCGTGAAACGTGGGCGAGAAACAGTTTTGCGTAACAGGCTTCTATCAATTCTTTGATATTTTTCAAAAATTAAAAAAAAATTATCCCATCGATAAAACATTTCCCAACAGCTGATAGAATCTGGTTTTTCAACTAATCTAAATGTACGCGGTTACATTAAATGTCATATATTATTTGAAGTATTCTAATTATTTTAGTTATTCTATTTTATAAACATTGCATAGGAATTATCTATGCAATGCGTATCACTTTTTCAATCAATTGATTCGCCATCGATATGTCTCGTATATATCGTTTCCGCTTTTAACTATCGATCGAAGGCATCAATAACAAGGCTCTAATCTATCGGGTGATTTGCAAGAACATCGCGAGAGCGTGAATTGATCGGCGAAGATCCAGTCGCTGAGTCTTCTAAGTGACATAACGGATTCAAACGAGCGCTAACGGGTTAATCAGGGAAAAAGAAAAATTGTGGCAGCTAATGCGTTTACGAACATTACAAATATTAATGAAATGCGTGTACGAGAGGAATTTTATATCTAGGATAAACGCGGGCGCCTACGTCGCGCTCGGTCGTTGATAGCCGGAGGTTGAGATTAACAGTGCTGACGTCTTGCAGGTTTTACTTCATTGTCAGTTTTACCTCGCGGGAGTTTAGCGGATGCCTCGCTCGAACGCCCTGTATGCTGAAAAGTGTAGAAATATGATGTTCATAACTGTAGATCGCACGCGAGCATGATAGGGAGAGTCTCCTAGGAGGTCTTCGAGTTCTGCAAGGCAATGAAGGCGATGAATAAAAGATGAGAGGGATTTGTGTTTCAAATGAGTTTATAAATATATTTTTAGATTTATTTGATTTATATTTTATTTATATTTTATTTATATTTTTATTTTTATTGTAATTTCTTTCTCTTAGCATCTTATTCTGCGTTTTTTTTGCTTTTTTTTGCTTATGTTGAAATTATAATCACATTTTTGTTTTTGTATTAAAGATATTGTTTTTTGTTTATAAATAAATAAATACATATTATTAATATCTCCGCGATTCTTTTAAATTTAAAAAATTCTGCATGAAAGAAATTGATTAATTAATTAAATGTGTTTAAACTTCTTACACAAGTGTATTTTTTCCTCAAAGTGTCATTTTATCGTATATTTAATTTATATAAAATTTTAATTTTATTTTTGATACATATGTTATTGGAATAGATTCTCAAAATTAATGCAACTTAGGTTAAAAGTTAAAAAATGATGCATAATAAAATAGATCAATATCTACCTAAAAAATGTAAATTAAATATTTTTCTAATTTATTTTGATTTTCATTTATTTATAATCATGAGAAAATGATCAAAATTTGTTTTAAAAATCAAAATAAATTTTTTAGTAATAACGTATTTAATGACAATTATGTTCTAATTATTTTATTATATTTGTATTATAATTTATTCTTAACTTTTTCTATCAAAAGATAAGAAAATACCGATAAAAATTATGCTAAAAAATATAAAATGTAAAATTACGTATACAATTTATTTTACAATTTTTGAATAAAACTTAGTTTATTTTATCCATCATCCTTAAAGCAACGGATCCTCCTATAAAAAAAGACAAAGAAAAAAAGATTTAATGTAGCAAATTATTCAAGATGTAGCTCCATTATCGAGCGAAGTTTTACGACCGTTTTCGCGGATGGCAACTTTGCGTATCGGAGATGAGACGAGGTTGAGTCGAAAGCAGAGGCCTCGAGAGATAAATCGCATGAAACGCGCAAGCGGAAACGAGCGAAATTAATTGCGATATTTCATACTACGGGGTTTTACGGGGTCGAGGGGAAGGAGAGAGAGAGAGAGAGGATATAATAAAAGAAAAGTAGTCCCGCGCGCGATGTATTATTCGCGATATATCAGGCCGGTTATCATGATTCTTATCCGCTTTTTACAGGACTAATGCGAATCAAGAGATTACTGGTGGATATAACGAGCCTCGGTGAAACATTGGAAATTTTTGATAGATGTAATTAATTTTTTCAGAAGCGCATCTTGCTTTCCGAGTTGAATACTAGCCTGGCTTTTTAA
This sequence comes from Cataglyphis hispanica, assembly GCF_021464435.1. Taxonomy (NCBI): domain Eukaryota; kingdom Metazoa; phylum Arthropoda; class Insecta; order Hymenoptera; family Formicidae; genus Cataglyphis; species Cataglyphis hispanica. The sequence goes on along the minus strand of NC_065969.1, from coordinate 556,157 downwards.
TTTGACGTCTATTTTTATTACACATGGCGGTTTATCGTTAAATGTAAATATTAAAAGTAAAATAAATTTTGCGTTTTATTAGTTTTATAGACAGTATTATATTTAATAAATATATTTATAATAAATAAATAATAAATAATACATAATACATAATAAATAATAATGAATAATAAATAATAAATAACAAATAATAAATAATAATAAACAATATATAAATATATAAATTGTATTATGAAAAAATTCTACAAGCATCTAAAAATTAATTTGCTATGACGTTTACGTTACGGCAATTTAATTTCCTTTGTAATCAAAATAATTTAATATGTAAATTATATACATACAACTGTCAAAAAATTTATCTTAAAATAAAATCTTTTAGACGCATTAAAATATTGAACGAAAATTTATGCAGAATTTATGAAAATATTATTTCGAGCTTCGACTTCGGAATAATGGATCGTTCTTTATTTCAATTCGGCGGTCATCATTAGCGTAACGATGATGATGCCCATCAGATGCTTAAACGGTTAATCCGATAAAGGCGCATTCAAGGAAGTCCCTTTGTCCGTAACTAAGGATCGACGAAAATTTAAGACGCGTCTGAATGGACATAAATTGGGACGAGTGCGCAATTTTCGGCGCATCAGGAGCCATTTCTTCATCATCCGTGATCTTGTTAAGCGCGAGGAAACGTGAAAAACGGCATTTCTCAACCCTGTTGTGCCTTCATACAATTCAGTATATATATCAATTGATGTAGATGAATTGCCTCATCTGGACCGGGACGGATTCTGCAACCGTTTATTCTACCGATTGTCAGAGTTTTAAATCTACGTTTCTCTTTCTGCAAACTTTCTACTCTAAACTTTAGTGACTTTTTTATGCTTATCTTGCCGTTTGATTCTTATAAATATGTTAGGATATCAAGATTGTTTATTCGATATAATTTCTTCAGTGAAAGCCATGATTTATAATAAAAACATTATAAAAAAAGGAAATTTACTGAGATGGCTCGAGAAAGTGATGAAAAATCAATCGGTACTTTCTTCTGTTTGAAATATGTCTCAAAATTTGTCCTGGACACTAAGATTATTTTCCACTAATAGTAAGATTGTTCGGATTCAGTCAATAAAAGGAACCCTGCGTGTTCCCCAATTTACCTGAACTGCAATCCTCTTTTACTTTGCATTCTTTTATTGTGCAAGACAATACAAGGATAACTGAAAAACAAAAGTCCCTTTGAACAAAGCCATAAATCTCAAAAGACAATATAATGAAATTCTTGAAATTCTTTTTCAATGAATTATTCTTTCTTATCTTATCCCATTAGGCTTAGTCCACAATTAAAACCTAAATTTATGGTTAGTCAAACGTTTCGAATTCATTGAACAAAATGCATCTCTAATCTAACCTATACTTATGATGTCATGTTTTGTCGAACTAGCAATTCTGTTCAGACTCTTACTGTAGGTAGGATTGCCAATCACCACCCAATGGAAATTCATGCAATAATCCAATTTTCTGCCATGCAGAAAAATTAAATAAATTTCTTTAGCTTTGATTAGCTATTGTTGGTGCGATGCCAATGCCAAGCTTGGACTGATTTTGTATCAATTTCTTTTCTTCCTAAAATATTTTTATTACTTAATATTTTTTTATTTTTTTTCAAAAATATATATTTTATGTTTATATCACGCTATAATTTATATTACAAATTTTGTTCTTCTTGCTGAAATACTTTTATTATTCTTTTTATTTTCATTTTAAAAGATATATTTTGTTTTAACAATTGGTAAACGTCATCTTTTATTTTAATATGTTAAACGTGTTAAATATTTTAACAAATGTTAATTATATGTATAAAATTTAAAATATTTAATTTTATGTTCAAAAATAAAAATGTGTCTTATATTAAATAATAATAGTTTAGTAGTTTTTATTTTATTCATTCAAATTCTGTAATCAAAATTGTTTAAAAAGTATTGTAAATAATTTTTAATAAAATTATGCATTTAATTTAGTTTTATGATTACTGTTTTAGTCCGATTTTGTCCAAAATTTTGTTTCGAAAGATGAAATGTCCTATAATTTATATCTCTGGATTTGGCAACCCTAGGGATCTAGTCTAGACAAAATGAACGTTACAGACGCTTGGCGACAGTTTTAGAAGCTGCAAACTTTGCTCACATTTCTGATTCATTATATATATATATATATATATATATATATATATATATATACAGGATGTCCGATAATTCGCGGATTACCCTTTAAGGAAAGGTAGAGGGTGTTATTCTGAATAGAAAAGTCCTGTACCATTTTGCAATTTTCTCAATATTTAAGAAAATATTAATTTTAAAAGATCAGTCAACGAAGTGCCGCGAAAAGCTCGCGGCGCGAAGATGTTTGCCAAAAGAGATTAATAATATGGAGATAGGACAATTCTTTTCTAGATTTGATGGCTCTTCCTATGTTTTAAATGAATGGCTAGCAAAACTGTTATCAAACAGTACCATCGCATTTTGCGAAGTGCATCTTGCTACTCCGTTTTGTTGATTATGTCGTTAAAGTAATTTCCACATTAAATCTTAAATACTTATATGTAATGTTCATCGAAAATAATAAAATATGTTATGTAAAAGAAGGTATAAATATTAATAGCACTCTTATAAATCACATATCTTTTATGACCTATCATATTTGTAATGTAAGATTTGTTTTTTTTTAGATTATATAGGAATATGTTTTCCAAACAAGATTTATAATTTGGAGATAGGATGATACTTTTTAAATTCCGTGATTTTCATTAAATGGACACTTAATGTATAATTTTAGAAAAATGCCGTTGAAATTTGCACCGAACTTCACATTCGATAATCTTGATGTTTTCTTTAATGCTAATATTTTCTTTAAATTTAATTACATATCAATTTTCATATTAATTGTTATATCTATTATATATAAAATTTTCTTTAGATAAATAATAAAATGCAAAAATTTTAAATAATTATTAAATGTAAATAAAGAATTTCAATGTTTTCTGTATGAAAAACCTTCCGCAAACAATTTTTCTTTTATAAAAATTATTATAGCAATAGAAAATAATGTCAGTTTAAGATTGAGAATATATAAATTTTAATAAAATTAATTAGCAAGCATTCGATATTTTTGAAAATATGCACCGTTTTATAAAATATTTGAAAAAAAAATTAAAATAAAATGCAATACTGTTGAAAAGTTTTCTCAATTTAAATTTTAAAACATTGTAAATGCAGATTTTGACAAATCTTTTATATAAAAATAAAAAAAATTATAAAAACAAAAAGTGTACAAACAAATAGAAGAAAAAACAAACAAAAGATGTAATTTTCAAATAAGTAATGTAAAAAATTTTCAGATTTTTATTTTACTGCGGATATATTGTTTGTTAACAACTTGCTTTTAACATCATAATTTAATGCGATTGTATAAAATCAAAATATAAAGCTTGAAGTTTCGAGACACATAAATAGAAATGCTCATTGAAACAATTAATTTATTTTATACCGGAATGTTTAGTGCATTGCGGATACAAAAAACAGATAGAAAGTGTGTTCTCCTATCTCTGTCCATCTGTATAATTAATTTATTTCTCTCTTTAGCGTAGCATTAGAAAAAAATAAATTTTAATTGTTTTTCTCTTTTACTTGTCATAATTGCTTTTATCTATAAATGAAGCTTTCCAGTGTAATAGAAAGCACACTGTTAAATATATTATAAAAATTATATTTAAATTAAAAGAATACTTCGTTGTTGTTTTCCACTTGTGTAAATCATTCTTTTTGTACACTGTATACTTTTTTTATCTATCTATTCTAAGCATTATTGACATCAATAATTTATAAAGCATAAAAATTATTTTTGTTTATAATTATTGTTTTATTTTTAGTTATGGCATTTAAGCTTTACTTATCGCATGTTTAAATATACATCATTTTTTAAAAGCCCGCGTTCCATAAAATGTAAGTATATATGCAATACCCTTAACATTTTTCCTTTTATGTCACTATAAAAATAATAAGTCCTCTACAAAATAAAAAATAAATAATTTATTTTTAATGCAAATAAAAAGTCATAATTTTAATAAAACAAATTGCTTTATAAAAATTATAAAAAATTAATATATTAAAATGTTATATTAATACTAATTTAAAAAAAATTGCCGTGATAGCTCAAAAAACGATAAAATCACCGAGACTTTTTTTCTATTTAAAAATTTTTCTGTCTCAAAATTTTTCTTAGATTATTTTTACTAGCTTCGGACTCAGCAAACAAAATTGAAAGAAAAGACAAACCCAACAATCTCTGCCTGCTTTCCAAATTACCTGAACTGCACACCATCTTTTCCTTATTCTTTCATTGAATAGCAGAAAAACAATACAAGTGTAACTTTTCCAGTCTACGTGTGAAATATTCCAACAGATAACTGTCCAACAAATTTTGGGAAAGGAAATATTATCAGAGGTATTTTTTATTTATAATTTCTTTATAAATTATTATTAATTTATAAATAAGTTTATATTAATAATTTTTATTTTTGTGATTATTTTAATTTTTTAATATAAGAACTTTATGTTATGGTGCAAAATATAAAAAAAACACTAAACCAAATTTTAGTACAATTTTTTATATTTTAACTTTAAAATTTGCAATAATGATATTATGTATAAATGTTAATTTATAATAATTTATAATAACATTCGAATAAGAAAATACTTTTCTCTTACATTTGTTTGTTTTACAAGTTTTTATTTGTTTCGAGATTTACTTATATAATATAATTTTTAGCTTTCATAAATAATTATATTTTTTGAGACTTATAATGTAACCATATTTTCTTTTTGAAATTTTGCAATCTTTATAACTTTTACAATTTTATAATTTATCATTATATGAAATCAGTTTTTTCTATTTAAAGATATTAGAAATTAAAATAAAAACTTTTATGTATTATATAATACAAATATTATATATTAAATATTGTATACGTAATTAAAAAATTTATATATATTTTTAGAAGAGAGTATTTTAATCAAATAAAATTTATAGCTCATATTATGATGTTGTTTTACATAATTTTTGACAAGCTTAATTTTAGATGTCCTATTGCAAACAAAGAGTATAATGTAGACAAAAAGAAGAAAATTTTTGATAATTTAAATTTTAAGAACAAACAATAACAGGAATAAAATGTCTGAAAATAGTACAAAAGCTACAAAAGTATATGATTTTGGAAAGTAAGCACTGGTATATAAAAAAAGAAGAATTAAAAAGGCTTCTACATTCCATAGTTGAAGATTCTCTGCTTTATTATTTCATTTATGATGAGCACGATCGAATTATTCCTGTAGACTTTTCATGGTAAAATTCAATAAATAAAAAACTTAAATTAGCTAATTTATAATTAGCATTAATGTAATTATTGTACAGTTAATATGTAATTTTTTCAGGCTAGAGAATTTGGCACATATATTCAAATGTCATCTAATATTTCTTTGTGTAAGATATCAAATTGATTATGAGACAGATAAATCTAATGTAAAGACAAAGTATTTTTTCGACCATTTGATAGCATCATTGTTCAATACTTCTTATTATTAAATTTTAAAACATTATAAACACCATTTAATAGGAGTAAAACAGGATTGAAAATAACAATTTGACTTTAAAATTTGATTGTGGAAGAGAAATATTACAATAAAAAAACAATATTAATATTTTAAGCTAACATATTAATTTCACCGTATCAAAATCATAACATTTAAACCTTGTGATAAATAAAATCAAAAATAAATATAAAGAAAAATGTTACAATCACCCCTGATTCCGGATCGATTAGAACACTATAAGGGGTCAATAGTAAAAGTAAGCTTTTTTATTTTTTTTTATCTTGCCAAAAACATGTGACATAACTCATATTTTTTTGCAGCTACTCGAATATCTTTTTATTTATATTCTCGTATGTCTGTTTATAGTGATATGATATATCTTGTACATGTAAATCCCTTTCTAAGTCTTTTATGATCCAAAATAAAATAAATTGCATTAGACAAGTCGGTTATAATGTTAAATTCAACCCCAAACAGATATAATATAATAGACTATGCTTTCGAACTATGATTTAAAGTATTTAATGATAAAATGTCAAAAATGAATAAGCAACGTCAATATAATATGCAAAAATAATTAAACTTATATGTAAATAAAAAAAAGTACTAATTTATTTGTAATAAATTTTTTTTTCATTCTTAGATTTGTAGAGCGCAAGCGACAGGGATATTTTTAGAAATATATTTTTTTCTTTTAAATTTTCCATTCTCACTATTTCTTCGTTAACGTCCGGAGTCGAAAATGTGCTTTTATTTTTGTGATCTTAATTTTCAATCTAATATCTACGTTTCTTTACTATTTCAGAAAATATGTTTATCTCTATTCACAGATCATCTCATTTTGTGAAATTATTTAATCTATAACTTTACCAAGAATTCTTTTTTTTTAAACTTTGAAATGGAAAAACTATTTATTGTAAAAATAGGAATATAATTATGTTACATTATTCTATATATATATATATATATATATATATATATATATATATATATATATATATATATATATTGTGACGTTGCCGTCTCGCGTGCGTCCACCGGATCTCTCTCCGATCGCTGAGCGCGGAAAACGCATCCGCGCCAGTCTCAAAACATTAGAGCCATACCGAAATCTCCAGAGGGGCGTTATTGGTCGGACTTATTTCGTCTTTTCAATTTTCTTATTATTTTATTATTTCGATGCAACACGGGAGCCTTACCGGAGGAGCGTGAAAACGGTCGCAACAAAAACAACGATCACAATAACTCGGAAGACGACCTTCGAGAGGATGAAAGGAAAAAGGAAAGGAATTATCAATCACCGAATTCGGAAACGAGGCGAGAAGCGCGAGAGGACAAGGAGGACGCAGGACCGTGCGGAGACGTGCCCCGAGGGATCACGAAGGAGCTCCATCATGTTCGCGATATCGGGATCGCGTCGTTCTGCCGTCGTGGCCGAAATTTAGTGTTGTGTTTGCGTATGAGCTCCACTCGGAAGTTTTTGCGATTAATTTCGTTGTGGCGTAATTGTATTAGCGACACGGCCCCGTCGGCAAGAGATCCGAGCCCCGAAACGTCTCGAGTGTTGGACTCAATAAATATTGCGCGTTGTATATCGTCTGTATCGTCTCTCTGGAAATCGCGGACCGAGACTACGGCGTAATATATTAGTCGCGTAATTTCGCGCCCGTCTAGCGTCTAAATCGTGTATGTGTGAGATCGCCGAGTGCGAGTGTGTCTCGCGATTATGTATCCCGATGTTAACCGTCGAGGATGAGTGCGTTTTGCGCGAATATTTCTGTCGATTATTTTCTTTGTCGAGTCATATGCGTTAGAATGAATGAGTGATAGAATGCTTTCGCGGAGGGTATGAAATATCATACTGAGCGCTGCGAGCTAGATTTGCGCGGTGCATATTAGGGGTGCACTGGATGCCTGTGATAACCGTACGGCATGTTAGACTAGCGAGCGAAATATTATCGATCCATGAAGGATCCGATAATCGACCCGGTATAATTGCGCTCGGGCACAGGCTCGATCGACCCTGATTTAACGGCGTCTTACTTTCGGTGACGCTACGGCGTTTCTTAACATCCAGTCTCGCTTCCGCGAATTTATTGACACCGGGCATACCACCGTTAATCTTTGTTTATCATTCGGACGCATCTTTTCTAAATTAATAAAACTATTATTTCCTTGTTACGCTTGACGAATTTAATTTCTTTTACGCGTATTTGTCGTTCTGTCTGTGTCACCTCTTGCCTTCATATATCATTCGTCCAACATCCGCCCTGCCCCTCTACCGTTAGGTGAGCTAGTCCGTTCGCGACAAAATCGAGTTCTTTCTTCACGTCTTTTTTCCGCTTATCTCGCGTATTTGACGAAATTGAAACGTGCAAGAGCGTATCTGGCGCCCAATTTCAATTCTCGCTAGTTTTACGATTTCGTCACGGCCCGCGCGGAACACCATCCACCCCGTTCCCTCCTGGCGTGTAACCATTCCTCAATTCGTTGTGTTTTTGTAGACGATCCCCTTTTCCCATATCTCCCGACCGGCGAATCGTACTCCCGTTCGCCGGCGCAGCGGAACATCCGCGCGACGGAGAGATCGCGATGGCGGACGTGCGCAGAGTTCGCGGAGGGAAAAGTCGTCGCAATATATATATATATATATATATATATATATATATATATATATATGTATGTATGTAAAGTGTTACAAAATCGAAATAGTTAAAAAAGTTAATAATGCTTGTTGCCAGTTGTTTTGTGAATTATTATATATATTAAATTTTTTCCAGTGGCTACTATAACAATTACACGAAGAGGTAATTACTATTATTTTGGAAAACGAAATCATCAGCATGGAGGATATTGTGAATTTTAAGTGCACGTATGAGAGATTCCGACAAATAACATTGCTTTGCAAGTTTTGGGAAAAGAAATTTTATCAGAGATATTTTTCTATTTTTAATTTTCTTATATCTATTTTATATCTATCAAATCTAATTTATATATATATACACTCGATAGATTTTGGTGACTAACAAAGCAATAGTAAAATTAGAAAATTGTAAAAAAAATAAAACAAAAATTATTAGTTGTTATTTTAATAATTTATATTGTGTATGTGTTTGTTGAATTAGTGAAAATTAACCAAGTTTATGATGTTACAATTTAATAGGATTGTAGTAAAAAATAAAGATTTAGTAAAACCAAAATCTTCATACATCTGAGGGTTTGATGAGTCATTATCCAATCTATATATTCATAAATGTATTGCAAATTATTTGATAAACATAGCTTCCTATTATCCGTAGTTAATTAATTTCATAGATTATGTTACGTTCGGTAGATTTCACGAATATTTTTTTTTACTAATATATAAATTATTGCGTCCAGCAGACTGTATGGTTGTTTTCTTTCATCGAAAATCCGTTAGTGACATAAATTTACGTTCTAAGAAATAGTCTACGTCTGACAGAAAAAATAAACAGGCGAAGTCTGGGAAGCAAGACTGTGTAATCTCGCTGTCGAAAGTCAAGTATAAAAACAGATCTATAAATTTAAACGTTACAACTCTGAAGGTTCAAGAATTTTAAACAAAAGATAACAGACAGTCAAACATTAGAAATCTAAAACCATGTGGAAGCGAATGACAAGCAGACAACGAGATATTCAAGCTCAAGTTCGGGTATCAGACCCAAAAACTCTAAGCAAAAAAAGGAGAGCGAAGTACAGAACAATTCACAGATGATACAAAAGGACTTAATAAACGCCGAACAAGACAACGCGTCTCTCTCTTTTTTTCTTCATTAAGGTTTACCCGTTTCTTGATTGCATCTCACAGTATATTCCGAGTTATACTTGATTAAAATTTTTTCATAGTGGCATCTTGTGTTTTTATAAAGACTTTGCGCTGCAAGAACTATCCGAAAGAACTAAGAACTTTATAGTGCTGAGTGAATCAACCTCCATCCAACGAGCTCGTGAGCCAAGGCCTATCAAACCACATTTTATAGACCAAATATTATCACACTCGATAAGAAGTAAGTGCTTAAATTCTTCAATTAATTAGTCCAAAGTAATTCTTGGGTTTAACAATCTAACTAAATTTTTATCGAATGCTTTTGAAATACTACGATTATTAACAATTTAGAATTATTATCAAAATTAAATTATTACTATATTTCTCTTCTACTTCCCATACTTCCGAAACTATATTACCTCTCTCTATCAGTCACCAAGGATCGTTCGCATTTTGCAGAGCTACCCGTAACTCTCTCTCTTTCTCTCTTTCTCTCTCTCATTCTCTCTCTCATTCTCTCTCTCTTTCTCTCTCTCTCTCTCTCTCTTTCTCTCTCTTTCTCTCAGTCACCAAGGGTCGTTTTCATTCCCCAAGAGCGATCCTCAATTTAATTTAATCTCTTTGTGGGTTCTACCTCACATAATTATTTATATAAAACCCAAATGCATATATAATAAATTAATATAAATTAATACACATTATATCGAATAAAAATCTATCAGAAAAAATATAAGATCGAGTATTTATTCTAAAATCTAACGATTAAAATAGTAAATAATATTATGCAAGACTAAAATTATTTTCTCTTCTTTAAATCCCAAGAATTATTTCGGATTTCCTTATATCGCCAAACCGCTTTTGTTTATTATTATTATATCCTCCCTCAGTGGAAGGAGTAATCCGAAAGCGATCCTCCCGTGTGTCGGTAAAACGCGCGCGTAACCGTCCGAATAGACGGCTTAGGAAGAAATTGGCTCGGGCTCAAGCGGAACCACTCGAAATTAACATCACAAACGACACTAACGTTAACATTAACGTTAATATACTTACAACTGACACTCCTCACTCCCCGATTTCTGCTACTTCTCCTCCAGCTTCCCCTACCCGCTTAAGATCAGAGTTGCCCACCCTCTCTATTATCATTTTAAGCGACTCCCCCTATTCTTCTCCCCATCACTCCCTTAACCAAGAAGAATCTCTCGAAGAACCACGGGATCAACTACGAAGGCGAATCACCTCTCTCCCCGGCTTCCAGATTCAATCCAGAGGAAGTATCCTCAGAGGCCGAGGACACGTCTCGATCCGAACCGGAACCGCAACCCAACCGACAAAAGTTGTCCGAGGACCAGTTCCGCCTCTGGATATTGGGCCAGTTTCCTCCGATCTATGACCCACTTTCAGACGGAATCGTCTGCATAGGGCCAGGCCCGGTGGATCTCAAAAAGTTGCGGACCGCATTAACGGAGGGCCTACCCGACAGCGTAATCCCGTGGTTCATTTCGGAGTGTAAATATCCCGTCGTCGTCCCTATCGAGATCTTTTGGAAACAATTTCCCCCTTCTACATGCATTATAGAGGAAATTTCATAAAACATACACACAAAAATACATAAATAAGAAATAATTAATAAGTAGTATATACTAAGTAATAAACTAAGTAATGATGTTAACTTAAATAAATGTAATTTTGTTCTTTTTTCTTACTTCTTTATTAAATAAATGTGAAAATTTGATGTCTTTAAAAATATAAATAATTTTCTTTTTCTTGCATAACCCGTTCTCTATCTCATATCCCGAAATCGCACAAGGTCCCGTCCTGGGTAATAAGGATTTAGTTCCTTTACCGAAAAGGGGACTACCGAACAAACGGCCTACTGATAGAGGAAAAGCGACCCTCCCGATCGTTGACCTGTCTCAGGCCTCGGTCAATTCGTTCGTCTCCGAGACACTCGTTGTCTAGCGTTTGTCTAGCGGAGTTAGATAGGACGCCCTCCCGCTGACTCTGACTTTAAAGAGTCTGGACGTAACAATTATACTTTCATAGATTATATTTTCAACTTTTCTTTACTTAAGATTTATTATTAAATTATAAGCATAAAATATTATTCTATTTTTTAATATTTTCTTTTGTTATAACAATGTGTGTATTATTTTACAATAAATTATTCTAAATTATTAAAAATGTAGTTCAGAAATAAATTTTTGTACTGTTGTATTAATTAGCTCTATTATATTTGTTTTATTTAATTTTATGGTTAAAAGAAGTTTATTTTATTTTATATATAAAATATAAAGTACGCTATATTCAAATTTGTCTTATAATTTTTCATATTTTAATTTTAAAATTTGAAATAATGTTATTGTTGATTATGTATAAAAATTTATTTATGTAATAATATTCAGACTTTTTTTATATTTCTTTATTTCAAATATTACTTTTAAAATATTTTTCTTATTTTTCATAAATAATTATATTTTTTCATACTTAAATAACCAAATCTTTTTGCAACTTTCAACTTTTATGCTTTCCACAAGGTATTATAGTAATTCATTATATCTATTTGAAGATTATAAAGGTTATGTGATTTGCTGTATCTTAAAATCTCCTTCCGGTTTTTATTCTCATTTTAATAGTATGTGTGGTATAGAAAATATTTTTTTCATTTAGTTTTTACTTGATTTCTCTTATTTAAATTGAAGGAAAAAACATAAATAAGATTATCGCAGCAATAGTTATAGCTGCAGTTATAGCAATAGTTACAGCAACAGTTAATAATACATTGTGTATATATGTCTACAAATTACTATCTATTATTATGAAAAATATAATTTTTTTTTAAGATTAATTTATATATTCTTTTTTAATAAAAAAATCTATATATTGTTATTTATAAGTTTCATAATTTGTTCTGAATTTATATATATATATATATATATATATATATATATATATATATATATATATATAATTATTAAATTTATATGTATTTTAAGAAATATAATTTTAAAAATTTATTGCTGATATTATTGCGTTATATAACATTTAAGTATTTCTTTTTTCTTAATTTTAGCTGCCCTACTGCGGAAAAAGTTGTATAACAAGAAAAATAGAATAAAGTATTACATCATATCGATTTGGAAAAAAAAATGCAAGCAGGATTATATTATATCCAAGAGTTACAATATTTTGCAAACGTAGCGTCAGAAAATAAATTAAATAATACTGACGTAGAAAATTTAATGCGTTTACTGCGTTTAATTGTAGGAAATTTCATGATGTATTATTCTGTGTGGAATGAGGCAAATCGAATTTTTGAACAAAAATCAAGGTAAAAAATGCAGGAAATTAAATTGTTATTGACATCATAAATCAATGTAATTATTGTATTTAATATGTAATTTTTTTTCAACAAACTGTTCAATTTGACACATGAATATATCTTTAACCAAATTTTTCGCTGTTCAAGATATTTTCGATTCATACATAAACAGATGAAATTTCAGAAAATGCAGAAGAGAAAATTTTTTTTGGAAAAACAATTTACAATTTTAGCGCAACAGTTTGTGCCACATGTGTCCTATTCGATCGTAAAAAATCGTAAAGCGTGGTTAAATGAAATAACGGAAAGAGTACTATCTCTGAAAATTGAATATCCGTCTCATTCAATTTGCTCTACGGCTTTAAAGCAATTTTCTTTTTGGAAACATAACAATATTAAGGATAATTTCTGAAATGAAACAGAATCAAGGGAAATTATGAGTGTTCTCGAAGAATATATATTTTCCGATTTAGATATTGATGAATTGTATGAATTTTTAAAGCTAACAGATTTCGAAGTCAACTATATAAAGGATGTAAGTTATTTAAAATTATGTTAAATTATAATAATATAATAATATGTATATAAATGTAATAATAATATAATAATAATAATTTTAACATTTGTTATGCGTTGCGCAAATAGTATAAGTATTATTTTAATAAGTATAATTTATTTTAATAAGCATACTTTTTATATTTTATAAATATTTATAATATACAACTTATTTAATATAATTTAATATAGATTGCAATATGGTTTCGAAGACTTTTATTGACTATCACGTATCACATCATAGCTAGAAGACTCGGCATTCATATAATGTGTGATGAAAAATAGAGTAAAAAAGAGAAAAACAACAAAAATATTTCCTAGAATGAAATATTTTAAAGCATCTCACTCTGGTCAAACAAACGTACGCATACAATTAGGCTCACAATAAAGGTTTGTAGAAAAAACGATTTTACGCTATCTCATTTAACTGAGACAGAACCATATGCGAACTTTCCAAAAAATAAAAAGAAAGATAGCTGTTGTATAACAATGGGCAACTGAAAATGAAAAGGGTGGAAAATTTCCTTTGAAGTATTAGAGTAAAATTTCAAATGCCATAAATTCCAAGGTCAGTGAAGAAAGATTATTTCAACCTTTTTCTTTAACGTATTCCCTCTTGCCTGGCTGTTTTAGTTTGACCAATGAAAAGCAAGAATTTTTTTTTTTTTATTCTGATTGGTCAAACGTTTCGAATTTTTACCTGGGCAAAGTACTTCTGAATCATACCAAACGGAGCGCACATTACAGTCGCATCGCAGCAGTCGTAGAAGCTTCTTGTGAATTATTATATATATTCAATTTTTTACAATTATGGCAAATATAACGCAATTGCCCGAAGAGGTAATTACTATCATTTTGGAAAACGAAACCATCACCATGGAGGATATTGTGAACTTTAAGTACACGTGTAAGAGATTTTGGCAAATAACATTAACTCGCAAGTTTTGGGGAAAAAAATTTTATCAAAGGTATTTTTCTATTTCTACTTTTTTTATATCTATTTTATATCTATCAAATCTAATTTATATATATATACACTCGATAGATTTTTGTCACTAACAAAGCAATAGTAAAATTAGAAAATTGTAAAAAAGGTAAAACTAAAATTATTAGTAGTTATTTCAATAATTTAAATTGTGTGTGTATGTGTTTGTTGAATTAGTGAAAACTAAGCATGTTTTTGATGTTGCAATTTAATAGAAAATTGTAGTAAAAAATAAAGATTTAGTAAAACCCAAATCTTCATACATCTAAGGGCTTGATGAGTAATTATCCAATCTATATATTTATAGATGTATTGCAAATTATTTGATAAACATATCTTCCTATTATTCGTAGTTAATTATTTTCATAGATTATACTTTCATAGATTATATTTTCAACTTTTCTTTACTTAAGATTTATTATTAAATTATAAGCATAAAGTATTATTCTATGTTTTAGTATTTCCTTTGGTTATAACATGCTTAACAATGTGTGCCATTTTACAATAAATTATTCTAAATTATTAAAAATGTTCAGAAGATCAAAAATAAATTTTTGTACTCTTGTATTAATCAGCTCTATTATATTTGTTTTATTTCATTTTATGGTTAAGAAGAAGTTTATTTCATTTTATATATAAGACATAAAGTACGCTATATTATTAAGAGATTTGTAAATTTATATGTATTTTAAGAAATACAATTTTAAAAATTTATGGCTGATATTATGGCGTTATATAAAATTTGGGTATTTTTTTTTTCTAAATTTTAGCTGCCCTACTGCGGAAAGAAAATATAACAAAGAAAAACAGAATAAAGTATTGCATCATATCAATTTGGAAAAAAAAATGCAAGCAGGATTACATTATATCCAAGAGTTACAAAATTTTGCAAATGTAGCGTCAGAAAATAAATTAAATAATACTGACGTAGAAAATTTGATGCGTTTACTGCGTTTAATTGTAGGAAATTCCATGACTTATTATCTTGTGCGGGATGAGATAAATATAAATTTTGCACAAAAATCAAGGTAAAAAAATTAGTAAACTTGTTATTAGCATTACAATATATAATAAGTTAATATAATTAATTATTATGTATAATTTGTAAATTTTTTTTAGAAAATTGTTTTTCAACTTGACACATGAATATGCCTTTAAAAGAATTTTTAACTGCTTAAAACAATACCGGTTTTTGTATAAACAAATAAAACTTATGAATATGCCGAAGACGAAAAATATTTTGGAAAAACAATTAACTATCGTAGCTCAATATTTTGCGCCACATATATCTTATTTGGGCGTAAAAACATGGTTAAATGGAATAACGCAGACAGTACTATCTCACCTGAAAATTAAACATCCGTCGCATTCAATCTGCTCTTCAGCTTTAGAGCAATTTTCTTATTGGAGAGACAATAATATTGAAGATAATTTCTGGAATGAAACAGAATTAAAGCAAATTATGTGCGTTTTAGAAGAGTATATATTTTCAGAATTAGCAATACATAAATTGCACCAAATATTAAAGACAACAGATCTCGAAGCGAAATACATAAAATATGTAAGTTATTTTAAATTATGTCAAATTACAATAATAATATAATGATAATAAAAGTATGATAACAATTATCATTATAATAATATCTGTTGCGCAAATATAACTGTAATTTTTATATTTTACATATATTTTATATACAATTTATTTAATAAAATTTAAAACAGTTTGCAGAATCTTTTCGAAGATATTTATTGACTATCACGTATCACATCATAGCTAGAAGACTCGGCGTACGTTGCTATCTAATAAAATATGAAAATAATATTGGAATCATGCGTGAACCAAAATAGTAAGTAGAATTTCAGTTTATTGCTAAATTTTTTTTAATATTTCTGGATATATATACTCATATTGTATATAAATATATATTATATATGCACATTATTTTTTTTTAATTTTCCTATGGTTTCTTGCTTATTTGACTTAAATGGAAAACGAAAGAGAATATTGTAGCATAAAAATATTTTTTTATTTAATTTAACAAAACAACTTCTGTATATTATATGCATACATACGTAAAAATAGTAAAACGTTAGAAAAATTATGAGTCTTAATTACAATGAACATTCTTTCCATATGTTTAAACATATATGTATATGTACATATAAATTATTGTTCTTATTTTCAGTTATACAAGTATTTGGTATGATGCAGAAATTTTTTATCTAAATCCCAACTCCAATCTATCTTACCCATCGAACATTATCAGAGGATCATATCAAAATGTACTTTATTCGGAGGAAACTGTGAAATTATTCAATGATATTTCGGTTGGTAATTTTTTATATTAATTTTAAGTAATTAATAAAAATAGCTATCAATTATGAATCTTGCAAATAACGTTAATTCAATAATGCTTAATTATTTAAAGTCAATGAGTAAAAGTAATGATTTTTTTTATTATGATTTTATTTTGATTTTATTTTATCTTTAAACAAAATTTTCTTTATTTTTTTTTTAGGTGACAATTTTTATAATGGAAGATTACTGCACAAAACTAAAATGTATTATACATGAGTACGATTTCAATTTTATTTCCTCTTTATTATACCAATGTTTTGCAGAATACGAGTACATTGCAGAATACATGAATATTGAAAATATATACGAAATAATTATAACAAATTCACTAAGGGTAAGTTATAACACATCTTATAATGTACTATTTTATATATTTAATACATCAAAAAATTATATTAATTATAATTACACTAGTTTACAAGGTATTGTACGAAAGCATTTGAACACTGTTTCTAGAGTAATATTCAATATTAAGCACATATCTGCCATCAAAACATTTCTATCGGTTCTGATTTTTGGGATATAAAAATAGTCATTTTTATAATATGTAGTGAACTTTTGTTGAATTTAGAAACATATTAAAATTATTGAACTTTAAATTTTTGTTACACGTTTGCACGATATTTTTGTGAACAAATGCGATCCAATATAATGAAACTGGAAGAACAAACTGCAAGGCTAGTAAATATATTTAAAAAAATTGTCTCAATGAAATTTTTCTGATGGCAGATTTAAATTCAAGGCAGATTCAAATTCCCACAATACATTAAAAAAAATTTATTTTTGGCATTAAAAGAAATGTGAAATTTGTAAACTAATGTTATTTATAACTTATGTTATTTATAACTATGTTATTTATAACTTAAATTATTGCATTATTTTAAAAATTGCTTATGTAACAGAAAATTTATTAAATTTTGTTATTATATTTCCACAGATTAAAAGTTCCGTGTCTGGGGAGAGAGTGGACTTGAGTGTGCTGGGCAATAGAAAAATATAATAAAATAGAAAAATATAATAAAAATACAATAATTAATCCGAGTTGGATTAATCTATTTATTCGAAAACACCATAAAATTCTCCACAATATGAACAATCTTTAATAAAAATGTTATTATTATTAATTATCTCGTAAAAGATAAATATTCAGCTATTTAAATATATTACATAAACATTTTCTATTTTTTATATCACGTTGAAATTATAATTGGGCCCGAGTGTGTCATATTTACCTTTATTGTGTCAAGTAATGTTTTTTTTATTTTGATAATTTTTATTCTGCAGCATGTACAGCTGCAGTATTCTCTAAAGAGAGAAAAAGAAAGATTAAAAATAAATATTATTTTTTATATACAAATTAGGACAACGCTACGTACGCGCTTTTTATTATAATAAATAATTTAATAAATAATTATAAAATCCAAATATAATCTAAATGTTATCATCATTATCAAAACTTTGTTTTGGGGAAAAAATTTCTAACAAGCAAGTGATAACTGTGAACAAAATAAATCCTCTTATCTCATATTTTTGAGAGAAAGAGATAGAATAGAGGAAGAAAAGGATAGTGCAATCGCTCACTTTCACTTTTCAAAATTCCTCTATTTTATAACTTATCTATACAAGCTATGCAAGCTTACGCTGCGTTGTCTGCTTTTTATTGTTTGTATATAGAAATAATGGAAATAAAATGTAAATGCGAGTTGTTATAGGAAACAAGAAAAAAGCAGAAAACGCGGCGCGAGTCTACAGAACATAGAAAAATGTGGAATTTTGGAAAATGAGCGGTTGCAGCATCCCGGTCCCTCTTCAGTTTCTTTGTGACAAGTACTATTATTTGTTTAATTTGTGTTATTAATTAGATTAATGCCATCATTTAAATTTAAAATTTATTCTATTATTCCATTATTTAAATTAAATTAATGCCATCATTTAAATTTAAAATTTATTCTTATAGCTCATAAATATAATATTTATTTACATAGAAAATCACGTATTATTTTGTAATATTTATTGATAAATTTGACAAGGAAAAAACATTGCCAGCAAAAATAAAAATTTTTACGTGTATTGATAAAACCGTAATAAACATTTATGCAAAACTTGATTTAAATCCACTTATTCGATTATAAATTACTTATTACAAATTATAGCAAAATATTCATGGTAACAAAACTTCTTTTATTTTACTCGTCTTTTTTGTTTCTTGCAATTAATATCAGGAGATATACATGATCAAAAGTTTTTGTTATAAATTAAAATAAATATTAATTACAGCTTCTTCTTTTATAAAGTTAAAAATTATATTATTTTTTAATTTTATAATTCTTTTTTTAATCTAGATCTATTAATTCAATTTTCCAAACAATATAAAAATAATATATATATATATATATATATATATATATATATATATATTTCTTAATTTCGATCTTTTTTTTTACTAATATACAACTGAAGCATTCTCAAAAGAGAGAGAGAAAGAGAAAAGGGTAAAAATGAATATTATTTTTTACAGACATACTAGAACAACAGGCGCGCGCTTTCTTTATGATAAATAATAATAATTTTTAATAAATAACTATAAAAACTAAATGTAATCTAAATATGATCATCGTCATCATTATCAAATTTTGTTTTGCAAATATTTTCTAATGAGCAATTGAACTGTGAACAAAATAAATCCTTTTCTATTGACATTTTTGACAGAAAGAGATAGATAGAGGAGTGGAGGGATGCTGCAACCGCTCGCTTTCATCAACTAACAAGATATAGTAAAGCAATAGAGTAAAAATACGAATATAAATATATTTAATAAGCACACTGCTCTACTATTATTAGAATGCAGTGATATACATATGTAGTTTTGTCCTAGCTGCATTCGGAGTAAAAATAATTCGAAACGAGATCGTACTTTATATATATTTGTTAAATAAAAAAACTGTGTCTAACAGTTTAACTGACAAAATAATACTGATATTGATTGTGATCATGACACAGATCTGCGCGGCCTCACCGCTTTCACGTAGAGCGAAACTGCATAGAGCATTGTGCTTATTAAATATATTTATACTTGTACTTTTGCTCTCTTGTCTCACTACAGTCCTCACTATAGGTAAGAGAAGGAAAATGTATATGCGATATGCTAGAGCGAATAATGAAAAAGGTAGGGAATGCAGCGTCAGCTTTCAAAGCATAAAATGTGGAATTCTGATCGCTGTGTTTCAAAATTCACTGCCAGTATTGAACATCCATAGTTAATATAACTAAATATAATATAAATAAGTATTAGATAAATATAAATAAGTATTTTATAAATTTTCAATAATGGTAATAAATTTTGGAGCACGGATTTTCTCTCAAAATAATCAATAAAAAATTATTTTACACTTATCATTTGTTCTTTAGAAAATATTTTCTGGAAAATGTGCCTTTCCCGTAAAATAATTACATTTTCACAAAATTTCCTACATTTTGGACAATTTTAAGCTTTATATTCGAATTTAGCAGGTTCAAAATAATTTATTATATATACTAAAATAATATACAGATAGATCAATTTCATATTTCCGTTACAAATAAATTTTGGTCTTATTTCAACACTATTCTTTGGCATGTTCTATTCAGTTACATATACAAGCAAATAATAAACCTTTAATGTTGAATTTACGCCGGAAAAATTTGTGTATATAAAAATATGAGATATATCCTTTTATAGTTATCCTATTTTATTTAAAATTCTTTATATATAATCTGTATGGCCTATAATTAATATGCAGTAATATATAAAATATGTCAGTTATACGCTAAATTATATTTATGTTTTTCGTAAGTATTACTACTGCTCACATTATTTTAAGTATAGCAAAACGCATATTATTCTTTAAATTACATGTCATGTATAATTCGATTATATATACGTATATTAAAAATCACAAAATAAGTAACTTATATATAATATCACAAAATGAAAATTTGATTATGTTCAATATTGAAATACAATAGAAAAGTTTATATAATCGATGTAAAAATCTCTCGTACACATTTAATATTCAGAAAATCTAAAATTTAAATAAAACAATAATATGTAATTAAAATTTGTTTAAATCACAAATTATCGCATTGTAATATTTAAACTTTGTAAAAATAGATAAAAAATTTATATATAAAAAAAGGTTTAAAGTATTATCTATGCAAATAGTATTTAACAAGGTGTATATATATTTATACATGCTGTAATCGCAACAGTATATTTTAATTAAAGAAAATAAATGACAGTGATTAGACATGTAGTTAATTGATGGGGGATCATGTAATAATCTTGATAAAAATTATATTTTAATTTTTATAAGGCATAAGATTTTAAGAGTATCCAGGCAAAGTGTATGAAAACCATTCAAATATGAAACAAAATATAATTTTTAATAATATAATTTTAAATAATATTATATGAATGCAAAAAAATATTAATTATTGACAAAATTTAATGTTTGAACATCTGATAAATTGTAAAATAATTTATATAAATATTTTTAATATATAGAGATAGGGACATTTTTGTCGATTGTATAAGCGCTATTATATTTGATAATTGCTATTATATTTGAGAATTAGAGTAAAAATAAATTAATGTCTAATTATTACTTTCTATATGATCTATTTATATTCGTATTTGAAATCTAATAAAAATTTCGGAGGAGCATCCTAACATAACAAGTAATATATAATACTAGAAAAAATTGATTTTTTCTCTTTCAAACAACTTATGCGACTTATGAGGTGCAATGATAACTTTTATATATACGAATCTACATATGAAAAAAATATATGTGTATATATCTCTTCTCTCTTAAAGAATATTCTCTATAGCGAGTGAAATGCTTTCTCCAAAATATAATCCAAAATAATCTGTTACATATCTACGCACTTTCATTATCTTAAATACTTTTAATCATTAAATGATGAAAAATTTTCAATAATATTTCTTATTTATATGTACATAATTTCTCATCGCTACATATCGTACTTTTTTTGTTTCTGGTCTTATTAAAGAGCAGTGTTGCTTCAGTCATCTTTGGTAGAAGCATGTGTGCATACTATTTTTCACAGAACTCTTTCAATACAGAAGATAATATAAGATCTTCTCCAATTAACACGCGTCTGAGTTGATATACAATCACATTTCAATCTTTGCCATTTTGCTAGTTCATTTCTCACAGCGATTGCCAGTGTCTCATAGCAAGTAAGACAGCCGTCTTATTATAATAATAAGGTGTCTAAGTCTAATATAATATAAATAAGTCTAATATAAAATAAAAATTAAAAACTAAAAATGCAAATTATTTTATATACAGTATAACAAATAGATTTCCTCTTATAATCAGTGCTTTTTGATGAGAAAATGTGTAGGGAGAAAGAAATACCCTTCTTTTCCAATTTAAACATTCTACATTTTCAAATACAACATAAACTGAAAAATAGAATTTTATTAAATCAATTTTCATTATTCTCAGATATATAAATTAAATTGCGAAAAAAGTATTTGCTCGAAAATTGCAATAAAAATTAAATCAAAATAATAAATTAAACTTAAATTTATATTTAATCTTAATATAAATTTATGTTTAAATTTATATTAAATTAATTTGCTTATGTGTGCGATCGTGGCGCAGAGTGTGTTTTGCTTTTCAATGCCCAAAGGTCTCAAGCTCGATTCCAGCCCGAGCTATAAAAAAAATATATCGTAGGATTCACGATTGCCACCTCTCGGCAGGCAATAGCGGCAAACCAACTGGAGAGTATCTTGCCATGAGCACCACACCCCTTTAATTAAGACGTTCGGAACCGATGTTAAATTGTAGGTCCCATATGTCGTCTCTGCGAGACGCGCACACCGTAGCATATGTTAAGGAGTCTCCTCCACGCTTTAAAATAATTATTAAGAAGAATTGTCTTAAAAATCGTACAAATATAATAATCACCATCATTTTCAATTTTGTTATTTGTAAAAAAGGAAAATATGTATTATTTTCTTTTAAGCAATCTAACTTTTCAGTTTTTTCCTTCCTTTCTTTAATAAGCTATCACTAGTGAAGATAACAGATGCTTATATTATTATATTTGTACGCCACTAATCTCTAATACATTAATTTAATGTACTTATAGCGCAATGAGTTTTCTTAGGCACATTCACCATCTATACAGTCATCATAAATATTCGCTAAAATTTTCTTCGTGTTGGCTCGTCGATCGTTACCGTGATTTCATTAAGATTATCAATTGCGAGAAGTGACGGTGAAAGAAAATTTTAACGGGAGCCTGTAATAAGTTGAAATAACTTATAATCTAATATAACTTATAATCTAAATATATCGTATAAGCTATAATACACTTAAGACGTTCTCGCATTATAAAATGCATATATGCAAAAAATTTGCTGTGATGACTCGAGAAAATGATAATATCAACCGATACTTTTTTTTGTTTAAAATGTTTCAAAATTTTTTTTAAATACTAAGATAATTTTTACTACAATTTTTGGATTCAGCAAGCAAAATTAAAAGAGAAAGCGAAGCCAACGATCTCTGTTTTCTCAAGCTATCTAAATTGCACATTATCCTTTTCTTATTCTTTCATTGCATAGCAGAATGACAATACAAAAGTAACTAAACATCAGAAAAGCGCAAAATTTTTTCAAATCGAAAGAAGAGTGAAAAAAAAGTCTTGAAATTTTTCTTCAAAAAATTTAATTTTTGTTTTTGCTCTTATGGGTTCACTGATCAATCAAAACCAAGAAATTTATATCTTTTTTTATTCTGATTGGTAATTCTATCGTTTCAAGTTTGGAAAATTTCTAGGGTTCTTAACACGGAATTAGTGCATCTTTGCTATACGCTAGACTATAAAAAATGAAATGAACGTATAGATGCATGGGGACAGTCCTAAAAGCTACAATAAATTTTGTATGCCCACGTGTGATTTGTTATATATATAAATTTATAAATAAAATTAGTGACACAATACCAGTAAATAATTAGGCTTGTTGACAGTTGTTCTGTACATCAATTAAATTTTTCCTGATAGCTACAATAATACATTTGCCCGACAATGTGATTATCATCATTCTAGGAATAAAGAGTGTCAGCCTGGAGGATATCGTGAATTTCAAGTCCATGTAAAAGATTCCAACAAATAATATTGCCCAATAAATTTTGAAAAGATATATTATTACAGATATTTTTTTATTTATAAGTTTCTTATATTAATTTATTTATATTTATTTTACTCGATTTGTATCAGTCAACAAAACACGAAAAAAATGATGCAAAAAAGGGTAAAATTAAAATAATTATTAACTTAAAATTGACTTAAAATTAAAATTTAATTAAATTAACTTAAAATTATTTTATTTAATTTAATTAATTAAATTAAAATTAAAATAATTGTCGTCGTATTAATTTAAATTGTGTGCGTGCGTATAACTGTAAAAAATCAAAATCCAGTAAAACTAAAATTTTAACGCGTTTAAAGACTTGATTAGTCTAAATTAAAAGATTTGTCGATTACATCCAAGCTGTGCATCATTTAATAAGAATTTCATTTTAAACTTTGTGTAAAACATGAAGAAACTAAATCAAATACTGTTACAATTTTTAATATTTTAATTTTTAAATTTGTAATAATATGATTATGTATAAATTTTAATCTATAACAATTTGTGTAATATTCAAATAAAAAAATACTTTTTTTACATTTATTTGTTTTATAATTTTTTTATTTGTTTCGAGATTTACTTATATAATATTATTTTCAATTTTCATAAATAATTACATTCTTTAGGACTTATGACATAATCATATATTTTTCTTAAAATTTTATGTTCAATCTTTTTACAATTTTATGAAGCAATATGTGCAATCAAAATTATTTAGAGATATCAAAGATTAACATACTACATTTATCACAATTTTTAAGAAATGTTTATTCTAATTTTAAATGTCTTATTGCGAACAATAAGTACGACATAGACAAAAAGAAAAAATTTTTAACGATTTGCATTTTGAAGAACAAATAAGAGCAAGAATGAAATGTATGGAAAAACTACAAAATATGTGTTTTTGATGTCGGAAGATAAGTTGTCGGGCACGGAAAAAAATAAATTGAAATGTCTCTTCTGCGTAATTAAAAATTTTATAATCTATTACTTTCTTTTGGATGAGCAAAAACGAATTATTCGTGCACAATTATCATGATAAAATTTAATAAACTAAAATGCTATTAGCATTATAAATTGATGTAGTTATTATACAATTAATAGATAATTTTTTTTCAGGTTGAACAATTTGACATTTAGATATAACTTTGATCTAATATTCAATTGTCTAAAACAATATCGGTTTATATAAAATATTCAATTTTATGAATAAACCAAGGAAAAAGCAGTTTTTAGAAGAATTATTTATTATCGTAGCTGAATATTTTGAATGAAATATATCTTGCTCAGTCATAAAAAAATGGCTAGATGATATTGAGCAAGAAGTACTACACCGCCTTAAGAATGAACATACATTCTATACATAGAATATTCACGACATCTACTGAGCAAATTTTTTTTATAAAAGATAACAACATCGACGATCATTTTTGAAAAGGAACAAAAGCAATCCAGCAAATGGAAGATATAACCAAAATATTTTTATCTTTACATTTCCGATCCGTAATGGTTAATAAATTACTTCAATTATTTATGACGTTAAATATACAAGACAAATTTCTGGATAATGTAATTTATATTTTAAATTTTATTAAATTATAATTATTTGTTATGCGCTGCACAAGCATAATTGTCTTTTGTATCTTATATAAAATATTTGCATAATATAATTTTTTATATAATTTATAATATAAATTTCAAAACCTTTTGAATATTATCTAATAATTATTACATGTCAATGCGTACTTAGAAGATTTGGCATATGCAGTTTTTTGAAATCAATTTTTGATGATTATATTTGTCTCATAGCAGAGATATAAGTATAATTTTAATACTAGATCTCTTTTATAAAATTAGATTTTTAAATTTATTTTATATATATATATATATATATATATATATATATATATTTATATAAATAAACATATCTATTAGATAAACAAAATAAAAGTTAATTATATATTTATCTATATATGTATATATTAAAAAAATTACATGCAATTGTACGTAATAACTTTGAGATACAAATTTATATATAACATTTTTAATCAACTTATTATTAATGCTAGAGAAATTTTTGATATCGATGAATACTCTTTATGTATGTATTTGCGTACATGTATATATACGTATATGAATACATTTATATGTACATATATATATGTACATATAAATGTATTTTTTTATTATTTTCAGTGATTTGAATGAAGAGCGTGTTTAAATAAACGAAAGAATAGATGAAAATTCCAACTCTGAAAATCGTTCATTCAATAATATACAGGTTGACAACTTTTTCCATTAATTTTGTTAATGAAGAAAATAATTTTTCAATTATTGAGATTAATTTCTCAATTATAGATCTTATAAATAATAGATAAATAAATTAAATTTTATAATGAGCAATGTATAAAAATAATAAAATTCTTTTTACGTTCATATTTGTAATTAAATTTTGCTTATAAATCTGGTTTTTTTTTTTTCAGAATGCAATTGATGATGTCACGTTTCATACTTCAACTGTCAGATAATAACATATTTTTTAAAAGAAATTTAAATATCCTGTCTAAAATTCTATATAATTATGAAAGCCAAAATTTAAACAATTTAGAGCAATATAAAAATATTAGAGCTCAGTACAGAAGTATTACAGAAACAATAAACGTACTTTATTATACATTGTATAATATAATATATTATATTTAAATATGGGTATGTATATACATATATATACATATATATATATATATATATATATATATATATATATATATAAATCTATATAAAGAGAGTACGTTGATTATAATTTTATCTAAAACTTAAATCATTATAATAGTAATAATAGTTTAAAAACTACTTGATAAGATATCGATAAGAGTGATAAGATAAGATTGAATTCTGTTGATATATATTTTTCATAGATCGCATTAAAACAACCGGTTAAGAAAATGAATAAAAATAACAAATTTTCAATTGGAATGATTGTAAATCATTCATCGCCATCTCATCTTCTTCCTCACATAGAAAACTGTTATCACGAGGATGTAATAATTAAATGGTGTTCTAAATATGATCCAAATTTCCAAGCAAAATTGTTCAAGAGTCATATGTTTCCATATCTATGCCATCAAAACACACTACAAAAATCATCGCATCTGCATATGTGAAATTTGCACATGTTTCAGATCAGATTTTACCGGTGACGATCAACCTTATTACCTAATTCTTACTGAAAATGATAAAATATGTTACGTAGGAGAAAGTATAAGTATTATTAGCATTTTTATAATTCAGATATTTCTTATGATCTGTCAATTATGTAAAATTTGTTTTTTATTTTATTTTATTTTATTTTAAATTACATAGAAAAATGTTTACCAAAAGAGATTAAAAATATGGTATTTTATTTTAAATCACATAGAGAAATGTTTACCAAAAGAGATTAAAAATATGGTAGGATGATTCTTTTCTAGATTTGTTGGTTCCTCTTACGTACCAAGTGAATGTTACCAAATACCATCGCGTTTCGCGAAGTGCTTCCTATTACTCCGTAAACTTGTTGATATTGTCGTTAATTTTATTGTTTCCCACAATATAAATTTAGGATATGATACTACATTTAATAAATGTAAGACTATACTTTCCTTAATTCGGTAACCATTATTATGTATCAAATAAAAACATAAATGTACAATTCTAGAACAATACCATTAAATTTCGCAACGTACTTCAAACTCAATAATCTTTATGATATTTTCTATAAATTAAATTTCATATTGTATTTTATATCAGGTTTTACATATATTTACTTAATATTTTTTTTAATTAGATAAAAAGGGCCAAACTTTAAACTGACTATTAAATATTATTATATTCAATTCAATATGTAGGGAGAAATGTATATATATATATATATATATATATATATATATATATATATATATATATATATATATATATAATATAAATTAAATAATGATAAATAAATTAAATTAACGATACAAAATATAAAGTAACATCTACTTGTATGCATCGTTAAATCTTTTTTGCAATAATTACAATAAAATGTCCGAAATAATAATTATCATTCTGGAGAACATAAACACATCAGCATTAAGGACACCAAATTTTACCTTCACGTGCAAACAAATTTCATTAGACAAAACTGAATAACAGCTTTTCGGAAAAGAAATTTTATCAAAAGTACTTTTTTGTTTTTATAATTTTTATTTTAACTTCTCTCAATTGATTTTGGTCGCCTATCAAAACGTTATTGCAAAAGCTAATAGTAAGAAAATAACTTCAAAGATATTGCATTTTTAATTTATTATGTAAAAAATTTAAGATTTTGTTATTTTACTGCGGACATATTGTTTGCTAACAACTTTTAACATTATAAATTAATTATGATTGTAGTACAAAATGTGAAGTTTCGAGATACAATAAATACAAATGCTCATTGAAACAATTAATTCTATTCTATACTGGAATATTCAGTGCATTGTTAAAAAACGGACAAGATAAAAAACAGCTAGAAAGTGTGCTTTTCTTTCTCTGTCTATCTGTACAGTTCATTTCTTTCTCTGTTTAGCATAGCGTTAGAAAAAATAGGCTCCGTTTGTTTCACTCTTTTTCTCTTGTCGCACATTTGCTTTTATCTATAAATGAGTCTTACAGTATAATACGGAGTTTACTTTTAAATCACATGATAAAAGCTATCTCAAATGATAAAGATACCTAGCTATTGCTTTCGAATTGTGTTATTCATTATTTTTATTTTTATTTTATTAAATTATATTATAAAAATTTGTATATTGTAAATTTTCTTTTCCTATCTAGATTTTATTATAAAGTTTAATTTACTATATTATAAAGTTTTATTTGCCATTATTATAAAGTTTTACCAAAGCTTTATTTTTAAATTATGAACGTAAAAACGAAATTTTCGTTTATAATTATTATTTTATCTTTAGTTATCAAATGTCAAAAAATGCGTCATTTTTTTAAAAATATCCGCGTTCTATGAGATGTGCATATGCAAAATCTTCTATTTCTCTCTTTTTCCATTACTATAAAAAAACAAACTATTTATTCAAAATAAAAAAAAAATATTAAATTTATTCTTTGGCGCCAAGTAAAAAACATGATTTTAATGAGAACATAAAAAATATTTACACGAGAAATGATTTGGAAAAATAATGAAATCAACTGCTATCAACTATTTTTTTTCTGTTTAAAATATGTCTCTAAATATTTCCTGGAAACTAAAACTATTTTTATTATAATTTTCGGTTTCAGTAAGTAACTGAGAAAATAGGCAAGTTTAATCATCCTTGCGTGTTTCCCAAACTACCTGAACTGCCTACTCTGATACCCTCCTTTCCTTAATCTTTTATTGTACAGTAATACAAAGACAACTGAATATTAGAAAAGGACAGAAATCCCTTTGAAATAACATTAGAGCCGTAAGCCATAAAATTTTAAGAACAGAAATAATTCCCAAAATTTTTTTCCCAAAGAATTATTCATTCTTGTTTTGCCTCTATTATATACACATTCGTGAGCACATAAATTATTACATTCATTATATTTACATGTATATATATATATATATATAAAATTAATAATACAAAATCAATAAATAATTAGACTGGTTGCCAGTTGTTTTGTATGTCGTTAAATTTTTTCAACGATGATTACGATAACACACTTGCCCGATGAGGTGATCATTATCATTCTAGAAAAGAGAAGCATCTTATTGGAGGATATTGTGAATTTTCCAGTCCACGTGTGAAATATTCCAACTGATAACTGTCCAACAAATTTTGGGAAAGGAAATATTATCAGAGGTATTTTTTTATTTATAATTTCTTTATATTTATTTACAAATAAGTTTATATTAATAATTTTTTTTTTTGTGGTTATTTTAATTTTTTAATATAAGAACTTTATGTTATGGTGCAAAATATAAAAAAAAAACATCAAACCAAATTTTAGTACAATTTTTTATATTGTAACTTTAAAATTTGCAACAATGATATTATGTATAAATATTAATTTATAATAATTTATAATAACATTCAAATAAGAAAATACTTTTCTCTTACATTTGTTTGTCTTACAAGTTTTTATTTGTTTCGAGATTTACTTATATAATATAATTTTTAACTTTCATAAATAATTATATGTTTTGGGACTTATAATGTAACTATATTTTCTTTTTGAAATTTAGCAATCTTTATAACTTTCACAATTTTATAAATCATTATATAAAATCAGTTTTTTCTATTTAAAGATATTAGAAATTAAAATAAAAACTTTTATGTATTATATAATACAAATATTATATATTAAATATTGTATACGTAATTAAAAAATTTATATATATATTTTTAGAAGAGAGTATTTTAATCAAATAAAATTTATAGCTCATATTATGATGTTGTTTTATATAATTTTTGACAAGCTTTTCTTAATTTTAGATGCCCTACTGCAAACAAAGAGTATAATGTAGACAAAAAGAAGAAAATTTTTGATAATTTAAATTTTAAAGAACAAACAATAACAAGAATAAAATGTCTGAAAATGCTACAAAAATATATGATTTTGGAAAGTAAGCATTGGTATTTAAAAAAAGAATTAAGAAGGCTTCTGCATTCCATAGTTGAAGATTCTCTGCTTTATTATTTTCTTTATGATGAGCACAATCGAATTATTCCTGTAGAATTTTCATGATAAAATTCAATAAATAAAAAACTTAAATTAGCTAATTTATAATTAGCATTAATGTAATTATTGTACAGTTAATATGTAATTTTTTCAGGCTAGAGAATTTGGCATATATATTCAAATGTCATCTAATATTTCTTTGTGTAAGATATCAAATTGATTATGAGACAGATAAATCTAATGTAAAGACAAAGTATTTTTTCGACCATTTGATAACATCATTGTTCAATACTTCTTATTATTAAATTTTAAAACATTATAAACACCATTTAATAGGAGTAAAACAAGATTGAAAATAACAATTTGACTTTAAAATTTGATTGTGGAAGAGAAATATTACAATAAAAAAAAATATTAATATTTTAAGCTAACATATTAATTTCACCGTATCAAAATCATAACATTTAAACCTTGTGATAAATAAAATCAAGAATAAAAGAAAAATGTTACAATCACCCCTGATTCCGGATCGATTAGAACACTATAGGGGGTCAATAGTAAAAGTAAGCTTTTTTTATTTTTTTTATCTTGCCAAAAACATGTGACACAACTCATATTTTTTTACAGCTACTCGAATATCTTTTTATTTATATTCTCGTATGTCTGTTTATAGTCTGATATATCTTGTACATGTCAGTCCCTTTCTAAGTCTTTTATGATCCAAAATAAAATAAATTGCATTAGACAAGTCGGTTATAATGTTAAATTCAACCCCAAACAGATATAATATAATAGACTATGCTTTCGAACTATGATTTAAAGTATTTAATGATAAAATGTCAAAAATGAATAAGCAACGTCAATATAATATGTAAAAATAATTAAACTTATATGTAAATAAAAAAAGTAAAAACTAATTTATTTGTAATAAATTTTTTTTTCATTCTTAGATTTGTAGAGCGCAAGCGACAGGGATATTTTTAGAAATATATTTTTTTCTTTTAAATTTTCCATTCTCACTATTTTTTCATTAACGTCCGGAGTCGAAAATGTGCTTTTATTTTTGTGATCTTAATTTTCAATCTAATATCTACGTTACTTTACTATTTCAGGAAATATGTTTATCTCTATTCACAGATCATCTCATTTTGTGAAATTATTTAATCTATAACTTTACCAAGAATTCCGTTTTTTTAAACTTTGAAATGGAAAAACTATTTATTGTCAAAATAGGAATATAATTATGTTACATTATTCTATATATATATATATATATATATATATATATATATATGTATATATATATATTGTGACGTTGCCGTCCACTGGATCTCTCCGATCGCTGAACGCGGAAAACGCATCCGCGCCAGTCTCAAAACATTAGAGTCATACCGAAATCTCCAGAGGGGCGTTATTGGTCGGACTTATTTCGTCTTTTCAATTTTCTTATTATTTTATTATTTCGATGCAACACGGGAGCCTTACCGGAGGAGCGTGAAAACAGCCGCAACAAAAACAATGATCACAACAACTCGGAACGACGACCTTCGAGAGGATGAAAGGAAAAAGGAAAGGAATTATCAATCACCGAATTCGGAAACGAGGCGAGAAGCGCGAGAGGATAAGGAGGATCCTCGCGCTGTGACGCAGGACCGTGCGGAGACGTGCCTCGAGGGATCCCGAAGAAGCTCCATCGCCGAGAGACACGGCGGGAAAAAAGGAGGTCCGCGAGGGACACCGTGGCGTTCCTCGCTTCCGAGATCCCGGGACTCGCCGAGGCCATCTCAGAAGAGTTTCGTGAAAAATATTGATCGCGATCTCGGGGGTGCGCGCGCCTCCGGTACGATCATGAGC
This sequence comes from Cataglyphis hispanica, assembly GCF_021464435.1. NCBI lineage: Eukaryota > Metazoa > Arthropoda > Insecta > Hymenoptera > Formicidae > Cataglyphis > Cataglyphis hispanica. The sequence goes on along the minus strand of NC_065969.1, from coordinate 523,771 downwards.
GTGCCGCCAAACGACTGTCTCGCGTGTTATCGCGTGATTGGCCGTGATAACACGCACCCCGATTGCGCATCCCCGGCTGGCCCGGCGTTACCGATTCTAGATCGCGGTGTTCCCGGGTCAGACTGGCGCGAGCATGTGCGAGAGTCGGACATGTCTTGGACGAGAACGAATTGTGCGAGCGAAACAAGCGTAGGCGTGCGAGGAGAGATCTCGATCGAGAGCGAGGAGTGCGAGAGAGGTTGCGACAGGACCCCGGGAGGACGAGATCGAGCGAGAAGAAGCTGCCGAACCTTCGGACCTCCGAGAGGAGAGCATCGTTACCGGTGAGGCTGTGCACGCGTTAGCCACGCATGTTCGCGATATCGGGATCGCGTTGTTCTACCGTCATGGCCGAAATTTAGTGTTGTGTTTGCGTATGAGCTCCGCTCGGAAGTTTAGCGATTAATTTCGTTGTGGCGTAATTGTATTAGCGACACGGCCCCGTCGGCAAGAGATCCGAGCCCCGAAACGTCTCGAGTGTTGGACTCAATAAATATTGCGCGTTGTATATCGCTGTATCGTCTCTCTGGAAATCGCGGACCGAGACTACGGCGTAATATATTAGTAGCGTAATTTCGCGCCCGTCTAGCGTCTAAGTCGTGTATGTGTGAGATCGTCGAGTGCGAGTGTGTCTCGCGATTATGTATCCCGATGTTAACCGTCGAGGATGAGTGCGTTTTACGCGAATATTTCTGTCGATTATTTTCTTTGTCGAGTCATATGCGTTAGAATGGATGAGTGATAGAGTGCTTTCGCGGAGGGTACGAAATACTGAGCGCTGCGAGCTAGATTTGCGCGGTGCAAGTTAGGGGTGCACTGGATGCATGTGATAACCGTACGGCATGTTAGAATAGCGAACGAAATATTATCGATTCACGAGGGGTCCGATAATCGACCCGGTATAATTGCGCTCGGGCACAGTCTCGATCGACCCTGATTTAACGGCGTCTTACTTTCGGTGGCGCTACGCCGTTTCTTAACACCCAGTCTCGCTTCCGCGAATTTATTGACCTCGGGCATACCACCGTTAATCTTTGTTTATCATTCGGACGCATCTTTTCTAAATTAATAAAACTATTATTTCCTTGTTAGGCTTGACGAATTTAATTTTTTTTACGCGTATTTGTCGTTCTGTCTGTGTCACCTCTTGCCTTCATATATCGTTCGTCCAACATCCGCCCTGCTCCTCTACCGTTAGGTGAGCTAGTCCGCCCGCGACGAAATCGAGTTCTTTCTTCGCATCTTTTTCGCGCTTATCTCGCGTATTTGACGAAATTGATACGTGCAAGACCGTATCTGGCGCCCAATTTCAATTCTCGCGAGTTTTACGATTTCGTCACGGCCCGCGTGGAATATCTTCCACCCCGTTCCCTCCCGGCGTGTAACCATTCCTCAATTCGTTGTGTTTTTGTAGACGATCCCCTTTTCCCGTATCTCTCGACCAGCAAATCGTACTCCCGTTCGCCGGCGTCACAGAACATCCGCGCGACGGAGAGATCGCGATGGCGGACGCGCGCAGAGTTTGCGGAGGGAAAAGTCGTCGCAATATATATATATATATATATATATATATATATATATATATGTAAAGTGTTACAAAATCGAAATAATTAAACAAAGTTAATAACGCTTGTTGCCAGTTGTTTTGTGAATTATTATATATATTAAATTGTTTTCAATGGCTACTATAACACAATTGCCCGAAAAAATGATTGCTATTATTCTAGAACACAAAAACATCAGCATAGAGGATATTATAAATTTTAAGTGCACGTGAAAGAGATCCTGACAGACATAATACTGTTCTGCAAGTTTTGGGAAAAGAAATATTATCAGAGGTATTTTTCTATTTCTAACTTTTTTATATCTATTTTATATCTATCTCATCTAATTTATATCTATATATACACTCAATAGATTTTTGTTCACTCAACAAAACAATAGTAAAATAATTATATATTTTTATACTTAAATATCCAAATCTTTTTGTAATTTTTAACTTTTATGCTCTCTACAAATTGATAAAGTATAATAGTAATTAATTATATCTATTTAAAGATTATAAAGATCATGTGAACATTTCTTTTATCTTAAAATCTTTTTCTCATTTTTAATCTCATTTTAATAGCATATGTGGAATAAAAAATATTCTTTCTCAATTAGTTTTCACTTGATTTCTCTTATTTATATAAAGGAACTTAAATGATGATAAGATTATTGCAGCAATAGTTATAGCAACAGTTATAACAATAGTTATAGCAATAGTTAAAAATACATTGTGCATATATGTCTATTGTACAAATTAATATTTTCAGATTAAATTATATTTTTTAAATAAAAAATCTAAATATCTATTTATAAATTTTATAATTTACTTTGAATTTTAATGTATATGTGATTATTAAATTTATATGTATTTTAAAAAATATATTTTTAAAATTTATGGCTAATATTGGCGTTATGTAATATTTGAGTATTTTCATTATTTTTTTTCTTAATTTTAGCTGCCCTACTGCAGAAAAAAAGTATAACAAAGAAAAACAGAATAAAGTATTTCGTCATATCAATAAAAAAAAAAACAGGATTATATTATATCCACGAGTTACAATATTATGCATACGTGACAGCAGAATATAAGTTAAGTCTTACTAACGTAAAACATTTGATTTCTACTGCGCTTAATTGCAGAAGATTCTATAACGTATTATTTTGTGTGCGATGAGATAAATAAAAATTATGCACAAAAATCAAGGTAAAAAATGCAGTAAATTAAATTGTTATGGACATCATAAGTCAATATAATTATTGTATTTAATATGTAATCTTTTTTTAGCAAACAGTTTTTTAATTTGACACATGAATATAACTTTAAAAGAATTTTTAACTGTTTAAAGCATTATCGATTTATATATAAACAAATAAAATTTATGAATATGCCGAAAACGAAGATTCTTTTGAAAAAAACAATTAATGATCGTAACGCAATATTTTGCGCCACATGTGTCTTATTCGGACGTAAAAACGTGGTCAAATGGAATAACGCAAACAGTACTATGTCGACTGAAAATTAAATATCCGTCTCATTCAATTTGCTCTACGGTTTTAGAGCAATTTTCTTTTTGGAGAGACAACAATATTAATGATAATTTCTGGGATGAAACAGAATCAAAGCAAATTATGGGCATTCTCGAAGAATATATATTTTCGGAGTTAGAAATCCATAAATTGCATCAATTATTAAAGACAACAGATCTCGAAACAAAATATATAAAATATGTAAGTTATTTTTTATTATGTCAAATTATAATAATAATATAATAATAATAAAAGTATATGATAATAAAGTATATGATAATAAAGTATATAATAATAATTATCATTATCATTATAATAATTATTATCAGTATAATAATTATCATCATAATAATTATCATTATATCTGTTGCGCAAATATAACGATAATTTTTATGAATGTTTTATATACAATTTATTTAATGAAATTTAATATAGTTTGCAGGAAGTTTTCGAAGACATTTATTGATTTTCATTTATAACATCATGAGACTCGGCAAGAAGACTCGGCGTACGTTGCTGCGTAACAACGTATAAAAATGATATTGGAATCATATAGAAACCAAAATAGTAAGAATTTTAGTTTATTGCTAAAATTTTTTTAATATTTCTGGATAGATATACTCATATGGTACATAAGTGTATATATATATATATATATATATATATATATATATATATATGTATGTATGTATATTTATACAGTATATACACATTTTTTCATAAAAACATTTTCCTGATTTCTTGCTTATTTGCTTTAAATTGACGAAAGGAAAGATTATAATAAAAAATATTTTTTTTATTTCATTTAACAGAACAACTTCTATATATTGCATACGTACATATGGAAAAATAATAAAATGTTCGGAAAATTATAAGTTTCAATTACAATGGACATTCTTCCTATATGTTTAAACATATATATATATATATATATATATATATATATATATATATATATGTATGTATATGTATGTATATGTATGTATATGTATGTATAAATTATTGTTCTTATTTTCAGTAATGCAAGTATTCGGTGTAATACAGAATTCTTTTATCTATGTCTGAACCCTCATCTATCTTACCCATCGAACGTTATCATGGAATTATATCCAAATAATGTATTTTCTTCTGCGACTGTTAATTTATTTAGTCATATTTCGGTTGGTAATTTTTTGTATTTAATTTTTTGTATTAATTTTAAGTAAATAAAAATAATCATTAATTATGATTCTTGCAAATAATGTTAATTCAATAATGCTTAATATATTTAAATTCAATGTGTAAAAGTAATGAATTTCTTTTTATTATTTTATCTTTAATCAAAGTTTTTTTACTTTTTTTTAGGTAACACATTTTATAATGAAAAATTACCACTTCTATCTAAAATATTATCAAAAATATTGCAGGGATTTCAATATTATTTTCATTTTACTATACCGATATTTTGCAGTAGACAAGCCCATAAATATTGAAAATATATACGAAATGATTATAGATACAATAAAGGTAAGTTGTAACACATCGTATAATGTACTATTAAATATATTCATATATTTAACAAATGAAAAAATTATATTATTTATAATTATACTAGTTTACAAGGTTTTTTGTCAAAGTATTTAAACACTGTTTCTAGAGTAATTTTCAATAGTAAGCACATATCTGCCATCAAAACATTTCTATCGGTTCTGATTTTTGGGATATAAAAATAGTCATTTTTATAATATATAGTAAATATTTGTTGAATTTACAGAAACATATTTTAATTATTAAACATTAATTTTTTGTTACGCGTCTGCATTATATTTTTGTGAATAAACGCGATCCAATATACTGAAACTGTGAAGAAAACTGGAAGGCTACTAACTTGTTATGTCTAAAAAAATTGACTCTGATGGCATATTATATATATATATATATATAAATTCAATCCCAAAATTCATCCCAAAATACATTAAAAAAATATTTATTTCTCTTCTGGCATTAAAAGAAATGTGAAAGATTTGTAAATTAGTATGTTATTTATAACTTAAATCACTACATTATTTTAAAAATTGCTTGTAACAAGAAATCTATTGAATTTTGTTATTATGTTTCCACAGATTAATTCTGACAAAGTCAAAAAATCAGTAAAAAGAAGGACAAAAGAAGTTAAATTTGCTGTTGGAATGATAGTAAGGCATACGTGGAAAAATCATCTTTTTAATGGCCATGACGGTGTAATTATTGGGTGGCACAATAAATGTGACGCAATGTTCCTAAACAATGTAAAGAGGCCTCCTTTGCTTTCCTTTCTACAATGTTTTGAATTCAATCATTTGCGAATGTGAGAAATTTTCATCCAGTGCCTATCAACAGTACTATATACTTCTCACCGAGAATATTGAGATAAGTTATGCGCAGCAAGGTATAATTATTTTAGTAGCGTTTTTACAAATCACATATGTAATTTATGATCTTATATCTGTATAATGTATAAACACATTTTTTTTTATTTTAGATCATCTATCAATATGTCCACCAAAAAAAATAAATCATATGGAAATTGGAAGATATTTCTGCAGTTTCGAAGAGACTCATTACGTGCCGAATGAAAGCTTAAAAGAAGAATATCCAGAAGATATCGCTGCAATAACCAGAATATTTGCCAAACAATAGTTTTTATTAAAATATCCAGCTGTTCTCTCAACAATATTTCTCAATTTTATCTTACATTATGAATGTGTACGTGTACGTGTACATATACAATATATATATATAAAATTTTATTTTATAAATTTTGTAAATCTTACAATATAAAAAAGTACATTTTATTGTAGATATAAATAAAAAAAAATAAAGATTGTATTGCATCAAAGTTTGTGTAATTTATTAATATGTACTTAAAAATTAAAAAATTAAAATGAAAATTTTGAAAGAAAATTATTATGAATAAAATAAGTTTCGATATTCTGTACATGGAAGAATTTCAAAAAATTTTCTTTTATAAATAAAGTTTGTTAAATAGCTTTAATGATTCTCAAAATATGTAATTAAAAGTTTTATATGTATTTAAAAATATTATATTGCTAATTATATTGCTAATTATTTTTTATATTTAATAATATGAGAAAAAAGAAATTTTGATAAAAGCATAAATAAAAATAAGATAAATATTTATGGAACATTTAAAATTTATTTGTATTACTTGTATTATAAAAAAAAAAAGAAAAAAAAAGAAAACAAAAATTATTTTTATTAAAATTTCAATATTTGTTGACACGGCAAATGCAAACACAAAATGAAACAGCAATGACTCTCCGCAGCTAATACTAATTCTAAAGCAATTACTTCATGGAGATACTTACTTAAATTTTGAAAATAATTTATGGAAAAAAAATTTCTTTTGTTAACTACATAATTTTTCAAAATTCAAGCTGTCGATCAATTAAAATTCCCAAAAAAACAAATTTTTTTTGTGTCTTTTTATTACAACAATAGGCAAACTAAAAATAAAAAAAAAGCGAAAAATTCCTTTAAAGTAACATTAGAGCAAAATCTTAAACGCTATAAATCCCTAGGTCGGCAAAGAAAGATTGTCTCAAAATATTTTAAAAAAAAATTACACGTGTATTTATTATTGTCTTTTTTTTTTAATTTGACTAATCAAAACCATGAAATCTATGTTCTCTTTATCCTGATTGATAGGTCAAACGTTTCGAGAATTTCTAACATGAAGCAAAGTATATCTACATATCAAACAAAGTACGCGTTAAGAAATACAGACGCATGGCAACAGTTCTAGAAGTAACAACAAACTTTGTGCGCTCATGTTCGTAATTTGTTATACATATTCATATAAGTATACAAATAAAATTAGTGCTACGACACCAGTAAATAACGCCCATTTTGTCACTTGTTTTGTGTATTAATAAATTTTTTCTAATGGCTACGATAACAGAATTGCCGGACGAAACAATTACTATTATTTTAGAAAAGGAAAGCATCAGCTTCAAAGAAATAGTGAATTTTAAATCCACGTGTAAGAGATTCAAGCAGATTCAAGCAGAACATTATCCAACAAGTTTTGGGAAAAGAAATATTATCAGAGGTACATTTTTATTTCTAATTTTTTTATGTATATTTTAATATTTATTTTATTTAATTTATTATAATTTATTTATAATAATTTATTTATATCTATAAGAAAAAAATTAGCTGCCATAGCTAAAAGCTGCGTGTGATAATTAGATTTGAGTCGTAATATATAAACCGTGAACATCTTATCTGTGATATTTATTTATTTGGTGCAACAGCAAACATTTATGCTACTTGATACTTATTTAGACAAAATCGACAAAATAGCAAACCGTTTTGCAGTGATTTAGAAATTTATTTTACAAGCCATGATTAGCTACGGTAGTAAAAATTTTCTCTTCCGTATATTTTACATGTAATCAATTTTCTTCATTCAACAAAAGAATAAAATGAAAAGGCAACAATAAAAAAGTAAAAGTAAAGTTATTACGTTGTTATCTTATTATATATATATATATATATATATATATATATATATATATATATATATATATATAATTTGTGTCTGTGCGTATACGTTCGCACGCGCACGCGTTTGTATTTATAATATGTGTCTATTGAATCGATAGAAATAGAAAATAAGCATGTTTTCGACGTTAAAATTTAATAAAATTGTAATAAAAATCAAAATTTAATAAAGCCGAAATCTTCATACATCTATCTGCTCGATGAGTCACTATTTAATCTACATCGATCAATTCCAAATTTCTCACCATTCGATAAAAATAGCTTGCTATTGCTTATAGTTATTTATTAATTATTTTTATAGCTTTTAATTTCAACTTTTTTATCTAGGTTTCATTATTAAATTATGAGCATAAAAATTATTTTATTTTTTACTAGTTTCTTTGGTTATAACATGTTTAAAATTGTATGTGCATAGTTTTTCTAAATAAATTCTTTTAAATTGAAACATGTGATTTTAAAACAACGCATCCAGTCAACTAAACTTTTCATTAAAAAAAATTTATAATATTTGCTTTGATACTTTTTAACATTTCAAAAGATAAAAACTTTGATTATTTTGCACAAAACAGGAACACATTTAATTAAAAATGATCATGGACATATGTTGTTTTAAAAATACATAAGATGTATATTATTTGTAAACAATATAAATTGTTTAGGTATGAGTATAGTTTATTTATTAAATAAAACCACATTTATGCATAAAAAATAATATTTTATCATTAAATTATTCAAATAATTGATTTTTGTTATAATTCTTTGATTAAGTCATCTATGTTTGTTCTTGCATCTAGGCTATTGAAAAATTTCTTCACAAGAGCCTCGTTAAGCTTCTAAAGAAGGTAATGTCGGCGTGTTAGAACTATTATATTTTTTTAGACGAAAAGTGCATTGAATCAATTCGTCTCTTTTTCGTTATATTACATCTAGGACTTTTTTTATAAAATTTAAATCGATAAACTGATAATTAATTTTTATTTTATTTATGACACTTGCATTTGTCGATTACATTATTATTAATTTTATTATTAATGTTTTTTGAGATTAAGCTCAGCCAGTCAATTGTTTAAATATTAAAGTGCGCAATTTATGACTAAGATATTCACTCATACATTACACTCATTATTGTATATGCATTACAATTTATGGCATAAGATTTTAAAACAACACAAGAGATGGAAAAATGCTTTTTCTAATGAAATGAGAAAATAAAAAAAAGTGTTCAAACCACTGATAACGCGTTCAAGTTAAAACTTTAAAATTTAAAACGTTTTTTTATTTATTGTATTATTTGTCTATGACGATTTTTCGTCGAGTTTCAGCGGTTTAAAAATATCCCTTTTTTTAACATAAAAAATGTTTGCTATATTTTTTAGAGTATATATTTTTTAGAAAATTAATTTATTAAAATGTATTTATGTGTAGCATAGTTTAATATAATTTTTGAAAATTTTCTTTCTTAATTTTAGATGCTCTACTGCGGAAAAAAAATATAATAGAGAAAAAGGGGAAAAAATATTTCAAAGAAATACTAGAAGAAGGATTATATTGTATCCAAAAGTTACAACAATATACGTTTTTGATATCTGAAAATAAGTTATATGATATTGAAAAGAAACAATTGGAACATATTTTATGTTCAATTGCTGAGAATTCCATTAAGTATTTCTTTTTGGAGAGATAACAATATTGATGATAATTTGTGGAATTAAAATTGAATCAAGGCAAATTATGTGTATACTCGATGAATATATATTTTTGGAATTAGAGATGAATGATCCATGAATTATTAATGATATCAGATTTTGAAATCAAACATATGCAATATGTAAGTTAGTCTAAATTATATTAAATTATAATAATACTCTCTTATGCGCTGCGCAAATATGATAATAATTTTTATATCTTATAAATGTTTAATATGTAAGTTTTCTATATAATTTAATTCTAATATTAATTTATAGATTGCAGAAAGTCTTCAAAAATATCTATTGACTTTTACGTATCATATCGTTGCTAGAAGACTTGGCATACATACTGTTTTGAGAATCAAATAGAATGGATATATCAGTCATATGAAAATCTAAATAGTAAGTATAATATAATTTTAATTTATTGCTAAAACTGTTTCAATATTTTTGGATGCATATTTTTTTATAAAGGAATTTCTATGATTTCTCAGGTTATTTATTTGTTGAACTAATAAAACTAATAAAACAAAAAAAAGTGCATAGAAATATTTTTCTTTTTTGAACATTTAACAATACGTTAACATGCGCATTTATATATATACATATATATATACACATACACAAAATAAAATAATCAAATCTTTTCCTCTTGGTAAGAAATTAAAGTCATCTTAAAATTTTTATATGAAACAATATATAATTTCTTTTAAAAGAATATTCTTTTTATTTATTTTGCACACAAACATATTCATATACTTAAAGTTAAAAAAAATAATGCTTTATAAATTATATTTCACTAATAAAAACTAATTTAATTTTTTATAACTTCTTATTAACATGTACAAAATGATGAAACGACTTTATATGCAAAATAACAGATGCAATTTAATAAGTTAATTTATTTAATTAAAACTGTTCGAGATTGTCATTCCATCTCGAACTCAGCATGTAGTTGCCGCGCGACCGCGACGTCGCCGCGCGCGCGATGCGAGGCGGCGTTTTAGCGACCGAGCAAAAACGCGCGGCATCAATAAACACCGTCGCCCTTCTCGAAGGATCCAAGATGAAATTGTGACAAACAAGTCGCATAAAAACGGTCGGCGGAAATGAGCAAATTTCGGGAGCCTTCTGGATCCTTCGAGAAGGCGACGACTTTATAAAAGTGAGCCGGCAGCCGCAGTCCGCGCAGTCCGCTAAGAACAATCGACGTGTTCACGCTATCCTAGTGATAACAGAAATTCGGTTTCGTGGAGAAATATTGATATATTTCAGTGCCGTTGTGTGACTACCGGAGTTATTTCGAGACAGGCGATTTATCGCTGTTCATCCGCCGCGTGCGAATTACGATTACAGTCGTGTGACACGCGTAATCTGTCGTGTGACTAGTGTACATACATAGTGTGCATCGTTCTAGATTTAATCGCGTTGCGATACTCGCGGGTGTGTCTGTCTGTTGTCCGTCTCACTTCGTGCTTAACTTTCCGCGGCACGCTCGCTCACGCGTCCACATCACATTTGCGCATATTTGTTGGTCCTTCGAGCCGGATCTCGCTGTCCGGTGCGGGTGCAGTGAGTGCAGTGCCTGTGGTCTTCGTCGGAGCTTCTCCGGTCATCTCATCCTAAAAGACAAAGATGAGTAAGGACACGGACTCAGTAACTCGAGTACAGCTGGACCTATACGGGCGCATTGCACGCTCGTATGACAACTTGCGGAAGACGGGGTCCGCCAATATAACGGTCGGACTGGTGGAGTCGCGCCTCCAAGCTCTCGAGGCCAACTGGGCGAAATTTGAGCACAACCACGACAAGCTCCTCGCTACCGGAGAGTCCCTGAGCGAGAGTGTCAAAAAAAACATACAAGCGGAAGCAGAGGAAGCTTACCTCACCTAGAAGGGGATGTTCCTGGATACGCTCCGCCGTCTCAGATCCACGGAAAGAACCAAGGTTTCCGCTGCTGAAACACCTTTGTCACAGCCGTCGCGAACAACTTTGCCGAGAATACAACTTCCTCAGTTCTCCGGGCTGTATGAGGACTGGCCGTCGTTCCGCGACCTCTTTCATTATCTCATTGGGAAGGATGACTCGGCCGCCAACGTCGAGAAGCTTCACCTCAAGGCGTGTCTGAAGGGAGAAGCGGAACTCCTCATTCGCAGTCTGCCCACGACAGGCGAGAATTTTGATCACGCGTGGAAGGTTCTCATGGACTATTACGAGAACAAGCGCCTGCTTGTGCGATCGTACATCGCGAGGTTTCTGGCGATTCAACGGGTAAAGGGTGAGTCGAGCACAGATTTACGTAACTTTTACCACGGCGTGGTCGAGCTCGCGCTCACGCCGCTGGGCGACGGTCCGCCGCTGCGGATCTCGGCTTCCGTCAACACGCCGCCAAGACGATGGCCTCTCGCCCGGATCACCAGCGTGCACCCAGGAGACGATGGGCGAGTCCGCGTGGTCACCATCCGTACTGCCACTTCAGAGCTGACGCGTCCTATCGCCAAGATAATCCTCCTGCCGGAAAGCCGCTCCGACGAGCAGGAAAACGAGCCCATGCATGGCGGTTGAACAGTCGCTCGTCCGGCTGTAAGGAAAGAAAGGGAAAATTGACGCTCAAATTTAACTGCGAGATTTGTATCTCAGTGTCACTCCACTTTCCCTTTCTTTTCACTCGACGAGTGGTGCGCGAGAAGACACTGCACGGTGCAAGCACTCGCGCTCGACACTTCATCCGTCACACATGCAAGCTTTCGTATATCTCTATTGTATCGTATTTTCATATATCTATGTTGATCAAATAGAGAGAGAGAGAGAGAGAGAGAGAGAGAGAGAGAGAGATATCGCGCTCGCGAAATACACACAACAATCGAGAGCGCTTCATGAGCGTTCGATGCATTTAAAAATTCAGTCACGTAGAGGAAACGTTGACAGTAGCGTTGGTCACGGTGATCGACGAATTAGGAAGCGAAGAATATCTTTTTGTAATCTCCTTCGTCGTCATCGAGGAAACGCGTTTTTCTGTAAATCATATATAATATACAGTGTGTATAATATACAGTGTAATATACACTGCAATAAACGCGTGAGAAGGTCCTACAAATCACGGTTAAAAAAATAGAAAAATTTTGTTTTATTTGTACAATGTGTTTGATTTAAATGTGTATACAGTCAGTTATTTTTTTATATAATAGAATTATTTTGTACTCATACTTAAAAGCAACCTGTGACAATATCTTATGTACAATTATTGGTATCTTACCTTTTCAAATTTATCATAAAATACTTTACAAAACTATGTTAAAATTGAGATATTATTTTACTTAAAAAATAAAACTGTAATAATAATAATAATATTTAAAAAGTATTTAAAATAATATTAAAAATAATATTTAAAAATTATTAAAAAATGTATATAATATTAATAGAGAGAATATTGTAATATTAAAAAAAAAATAATTCTAAATTTTTGTTTGGAATTATACGGATCTTTTTAAACAAATATCTTTTTTATTCTCAAAACATCTTTTATAAATCTAATGTTTATAAACAAAATAACTGCGCATACACACTTAAATTAAATACACTGTACGTGTATATTTTCTTTTATTTTTTATATCATATAAAAAATTACATTAAAAAAATGCAATAACATTCTTGAGTTGAAATTTTTCTTCTATTTTCAATCACAATTTTTTCGTTTATGAATTCTAAAAAATTTTGCTCTGGTTTAATTTATACAGAAATTAAATTTCTTTTAAATAGACATTAAACAAACAATTTTTGATTCTCTTTTGAAATTTTTTAACTAAATTGTAGATTAATTAAATAATAATTTCAAAATATAAAGTGACCCAAATCAAAATAGATTAAAAATTGAGATCAAAAGTAGAAACCAAAGAATCGATCGTCAATCAGCTGATCCGCCTTCGTATATAAAAGTATACATAATCCATTATCGCGGCCGGATTATCGCGTCGTATATTATAAGATCGATGAAAGGAAGGGCTTTCCTGGACGATGAATTCGCGCCGACATGATAGCGCGTTGGCGTGTCAACGTCTTCGATAGGAGACGAGAGGAGAGAGAAAATAGAAAGGACTCTCTCTCTCGATGTTAAGTACTGCGTACGGCAAATAATATACATTGACGCTAATAAAAAATAGATATAAATCGATATGTATGGAGATGTCGGCTACACGGACGGTGCTTGTATGGCCAATGGATCCGACATGAGCGGTCGCTTATTATGCGCCGCTGAAGGAACGGACAGGGTCGTATCATGGTGGTCCATCTGTATGCTAATCCGCATCCTTGGCCGAGGAAATCACGCTTTACCGAAAGCTCAACTTTGTTTTAAGCCAGCTCTTCTCTCTCTCTCTCTCTCTCTCTCTCTCTCTCTCTCTTTCTCTCTGCTCCGCTCGGGGCTAGCTACAACAAGCGAGAAAGTCGGATCACTTTCATCTCGTTGTAATTCATATCAACACGTAGCGCATCGCATCGTGATGGTTTAGATTGTATCTACATCTCGCGTTTATTATTTTATTCCGAGATATAGACGCTCCTCCATGGAGTTGCTGCTTGTCAGTATTGACATCGGTAATGGATAAGACGGAGAAGTCACCGGAGGACTCGCTTGGTTGCCGTTACAACCCAATAAAATGTCTACTACCGTGATGTTGCTCAACAGATTTTGATCTCCCAAAAACATAAACAAAACCTCCTGCATTGCCTGATGGATAAGCAATCAAAGTTGAGCAGTCTCCTCTTTTGTCTGTACGCTATTGCCGTGCGTGGCAAAAATATGCTTCTCCCCGTAATCTTTTTCCACGATACGTACAAGACACGTAATATGACACACTCGATTCGGTGCTTTTGCTGGCGTTTCAAAGCAACGGGCAATGCTCTCAATCGAACATCATTTTCCTGTAAATCTTGATCTTCCTCCTCAAATTCTTTGTACTCCGTCGGCAATTGCAAATCACTGTTGCGTTCTTTATCTATCATTGCATTCTGGTCTTCTATCTGCAAATCCTTTGTTTTCTCTTCCAAACTAGATAACATTATTAAATTACAATATTAAATAAAAATGTTAGTCATATGCATTAAATATCAATATAAATATATATCATTTATTTCCATTAGTAAAAGTAATTCTATTAGTAAAAATAACTCATTCAATGTTAATACATTTACTGTTCTAAACATTTTACTTTTAACTCCCAATATTTTTGAACATGGTTGCTAAGATTTTGCAAGCTTTTATATTAGCATATGATTCAGTGGTAGTTGTTATTCATTATAATCTAACAAATAATATGCGCAGATTAAGATTGATTACATCAAGCGTCGCGTCATCAAATACAAAGTAATAAAAAGAAACAATTCTTTCTGGCTTGTCAACAATTTTGCTTATATAATATATCCTCTCATCTTTTAGAAAAGATCATATATTTATTAAAAAAAATTAAATCAAAATACTATTTTAAAGACTTCATGATTCTTATGTTAATATATGTTAATCTATATTCTTAATCTTAATTATAATATCTAGGTTATTGTTTGACATATAGCATGGGTTCTATAGCATTAAAATCTAATCTCTACCACTGCAGTGCACTTATGTTTTAAACAATATATACATTGGCTGTGTTCAGCAGAAAATACAGTTTTGCAACTGTAATGAAAATTGTGAATCAAATTGGAATATACTTTTAATCTTGGCTAAATCTAAGAGCATATACCAGTCAGATTCACGAATTTCACAACAGTTGCAAAGCAACTTTTTCTACTGAACGCATTTATTTATCGTGCATTTAACAAGCGACAAGCTCATGCTTAAGCATAAAGCAGACTGAAAATTCTGACATAGAATCATTCCTGTATAAAAACTTCACAGGCAGGTGCAATGATTCTCAAGATGTCTCAAACTCAGTTGCGCCAATATCTGTCAATATTAATATATCATTTTTATTAATGCCATTTGACTTTTCTAGTTATTTCGTGATTAAAGAAATATTGTGAAAAAATCTAAAAAATATTGTGAAAAAAAATATTGTGAAAAGAAATATTGTGAAGAAATATTGTGAAAAAATCAGTATCTCTTACTTGCTGTTGGAATCATTCTGCTGGTGCTTCATATCGATCTGAAGATTGGCGCTTTCCAATTCTTCCTCGATATCTATCTTAGTATCATGACATATGACAACTCCCGCGAAGTTAATTTCCTCGAAGATGCATGAGGACATGATTGACATTTCTCGTTCTAGTTGAGAAGTCCCCGACTCGAGATAACGCACCGTATTATTAAAATCCAAATCGTCAAAATTATCGAATTGGAGCGTGTTTCGCAGCGATTCGACGTTGCTACTTGACGACGATGACGACGAGGTGGTGGTGGCGGTTGTCTTTGTTCTTGTTTAGCTCCATTGCCTTCGTTGAGAATTACGGTTAGAAGCACGCGGTTTCTAGTTAGTGATGTATTACGACTAACGTGACAAGATCAAGATCAAAACACTGAGGGAAAAGATAAACCATTGAGGACACTACGGTGTATAGAGTCGAGGCATTACTAGAGCATTAATGGATATTATTAGGCATTGCTTGAATATTATTTAGATATTACTAGAATAGACATTGCTAGAGCATTAGTGGGCAATAGAAAAATATAATAAAATAGAAAAATACAATAAAAATACAATAATTAATCCGGGTTGGATTAATCTATTTATTCGAAAACGCCATAAAATTCTTCACAGAATAAGCAATCTTCATTAAAAATGTTATTATTAGTAATTATTTCATAAAAAATAAACATTCATATTTAAATATAATACGATTCCGATTTTTTTATACCACGTTGAAATTAATTATATGATTGAGATGATAATGATATAATTGGCCCACGTATGCCATATTTAATTACACGGTGTAAGAATAATATTCTTTTTTTATTTTATTAATAGTTTTTTTTTTGCAGCATGTACATCTGCAGCAAAAGAGTGAAAAAGAAAGAATAAAAATAATATTATTTTTTATATACAAATTAGAACAACACTACGTATCCACTTTTTATTGTAGTAATTAATTTAATAAATAATTATAAAATCCAAATATAATCTAAATGTGATCATCATCATCATTATTAAAATCTTGTTTTGTGGCAAATATTTTCTAACAAGCAAGTGGTAACTGTGAAGAAAATAAATCCTTTGTTATCTCATATTTTTGAGAGAAAGAGATAGAAAGAGGAGAAAAAGAATAATGCAATCGCTCACTTTCACTTTTCAAAATTTCTTTATTTTATGACTCATCTATATTTATCTATAGGTTATGCAGGCTTACACTGCGTTATCTGCTTTTTCATTGTTTACATATACTAATAATGAAAATAAAATGCATTTGCTAGATGTTATAGGAAACAAAAGAAAAGCAGAGAACGCGGCGCGAGCCTATAGATTATAGAATAAAAAAAATGTGGAATTTTAGAAAATGAGTAATTGCAGCATCCCGGTCCTTCCTCAGTTTCTTTGTGACAAGTGCTACCATCTTTGTTTAATTTGTGTTAATAATTAGATTAATACTATCATTTAAATTTAAAATTTATTTATGTAGGTTATATGGGGCATTATTTATGAAGTGATTCATTCAAATTTTCAAAGTTTCTTTAATCATGCTGAAATTTGCATAAATTAGTCTTAATAAAAGTAAAATTGTTGCCTAAACTTTTTGACTCGCAATAAACAGGCTCTCTATAAAGGTAGTCATCTCGCGAAAATCCAAAGTTTTATACTCTGAATCAATGTTAAATTCGACAATGTTTAAATTTGACTATCTATTATCGATTAAAAACTTGTAGACATTTTGTGCTAATGCAAAAAAATCAACCTTTTGTGCTAATGCAAAAAGCAAGCAAATTGCTTGCAATATTCGCGAGCATCTGTCTTTGCTTAACTTTCGGTAAATAACAAGAATGAATTGATACCGTGAAATCTTTCTATTATTGTATTTCTAAAATTAAATGATCAATATTTTCGTTTCTTTTTTTAATTAAGAATTTCTAAAATGTCCTTATACTTTGCATTAGTTATTCATTATTTTCTTATCATTTTTTTAATTATTAAAATTTAAAATATGAGATTTTCGTTTTGCGTAATATGACATGTATAAAGAGTGCAACTTTTGATAGCGATTATTTCGCGTTGGAGACGGTCAATTATTTTTAAGTTGTATAAACGTATAGACCACATTTATTAACATATATTTAAATTTTCAAATTTTTCTTAATTGCCATTTGCGAGATAACTATCTTAACAGGAGCTTGAAGTTTTATCATTTATTGCTGTAGCGTCCAATTTCGAATGCCAATAAGTTCTAGTAGATTACTCCAATTTTAAAAAATAGATAGTGGTAGTTTTGAAAGATCTTTTTATGCTCTGTAATCTTATAAAATTATTTCTTTTTTAAAATCAAAATTTAAGATTTTCACGGTGCAGCTGAGACGCTGTTTCAAGTGCAGTCTGATCTGATCAGTTCTATTACTAAAGAAAAATATAATTTCATCAGCGTAATTTCCAATCTGAAAAATGCAATCTGAAAAATCTTAAATATAAATTTTAACCGGTTTTCTAGATATAATTTTTTAAGCATTTTGTAACATACCCATATTAAGTTTCTATATGTATAAAAAGATAAATAAAAAGAGATAATAAATTTATATTAAAATAATGCCCGTAGAATTTATCGTGATTTTCAATCAGTTTGTCATTGTCAGTTATATATCTTGTTTACGAAAATATAGTTTATTACGTAATATTTTACTTAAACAAAATATCAGATTAGAAGTGAGAAAGAGAGAAAAATGGAAAGCTTGGGATGTATCTTTTCTGTATTATATATATTGCTAATTATATAACTGACAATGACAATGACTAAAAATTGTAATATAAATTTCACCGGCATTATTTTGGTATAAATTTATTATTTTTTTTATTGATCTATTTATTACAAGCAGTAGAACTGATCAAATCATCAGTCTGCATTTGCAATAGAGTTCGAGCTATATCATGATAATGGACTTGTTCTAAAACAGCTTGTATCTTGAAAACTAAAAATTTGCCCATCTTGAGTCTGGGCTCGTTTTAAAGGGAAAGATTTCTATTTCTTTCAAAAAAAAAAAAAAAAATAAGGATGTCCAAATTTCAGAAAAAAATACAATTATTATTTTGTTCTTCAAAAATCTTAATTAAATTTTGGTTTAAAAAAATGATTTTATAAGATAAAAGAATGTAACAAGACTGTTCGAAACCACTACCTGTTTTTTCTGAAACTTATCGGCATTTACGCGATAACACAAATGATAAAAATTCAAGCTCTTGACAGAAAACCCATTGGACGCGAGCCAAAAGATTTGGGCAAGATTTTACTTTTGGTAGGACTACAATTTGTGTATTTGTAAATTTTAATCAAAAAATTTTGAAAAATTGGTGGATCACTTCATAAAAAATACTACATACATAATATTAATTCTTATAGAAAATCACATATACTTTTGTAGCATTCATTGATAAATTTGACAAGAAAAAAATATTGCAAGCAAAATAAAAATTTTTACATGTATTGAAAAAATCGTAAAAAACCGTAATAAACATTTATGCTTGATTTAGATTCTCTTATTCGTTTAAAAATTATTTATTACAAGTTATAGCAAAATATTTGTGGTAAAATCTGCTTATATTTTAGTCATAGATATATTATATCTAGACCAAACGTTTGCTTTTATGTAAAGAGTGGGAGTAAAGTTTACGTAGAAAAGAATGTACTTTGTTTTGTGCTCCTTGTGTTCTCTCTCGCACATAGCATTGCGGTCTCTTTTGCTATGTTACGCGCGAGTGAGAGAGAACTCAAAAGGCTCGAAACAGAGTTTATCTTTTCCTACATGCATCTTTATCTCAAGTCCTCAACACTCGGTTTATGTATTATGTTTATGCAAAAACAAAAATGTTGTGCAATTTGAAATACATTTTTTGGAACAATAGAATTTATTTTTTTAAAACCGACTATAAAAATTCGTGTTTGAACAATATTTTCTCGACTAAAAATATAAATATAAGACTCTCTCTCTCTCTCTCTCTCTCTCTCTCTCTCTCTCTCTCTCTCTCTCTCTCTCTCTTTTCCCTCCTCCCCTTTCTTTTTTTGTGAAAGTTAAACTGAAGGAACTCTGATATTATGTTTGACAAATGTTCTCGAAGACTCTGTAATGTAAAGAAAGTAGTTTTGGTATGATTTACATAACATGCAGTTTGAGTTGACGATACGATTTAACGGTAACGTCGGCTTATAAGGGTAAAACTTATATTTCATTTAAAAACTATTATCTTGAGATTTTGGTCGTATAAGCATGGTAGTTTTTGAATATATTTTCTTTACTTGAAAAAATATTTTTTGAACACGAATTTTTATAATCGTTCTTAAAAAATTGAAATTTTATTGTTATTTTGAAAAATAAATTTTTCTTTATGATCTATCGTGTCAATTATTCACAGTTGTTCATAATTTCATTTATTGTGAACAAAAATTCTTTATACATTTTCGACGGAAAGCGAATAAAATTAAATGTATATTTGTACTTATGAGAGAAAGCAGAATGAGATAAAAGTAAATCACGAGAAATATAATTACTACTTTTATAATAACTACTGTTGTGTTTGTTACATAGTGCGAATTGTTTTAAAAATTAATGCTAGAATGTGTTACTTCCGATAGACTTCAGGAATATTTTTTTTTCTAATATATAAATTATTGCGTCCAGCAGACCGCATGGTTATTTTCTTTCATCGAAAATCCGTTAGCGACATAAATTTACGATTCTAGGAAATAGTCTACGTCCGACAGAAAAAATAAGCAGGCGAAGTCTGGGAAGCAAGACTGTGTAATCTCGCTGTCAAAAGTCAAATATAAAAGCAGATCTATAAATTTAAACGTTACAATTCTGAAGGTTCGAGAATTTTAAAGAAAACAAAAGATAACAGACGGTCAAGCGTTAGAAATCTAAAACCATGTGGAAGCAAATGACAAACAGACAGTGAGATATTCAAGCTCAAGTTCGAGTATCAGACCCAAGAATTCTAAGCAAAAAAGGAGAGCGAGGTACAGAACAATTCACAGATGATCCGGAGTTGAAAACTCGCAACATTTGACACCACATGCTTGCCTGCCAGACCATCCTCTTATGTTATCTATTTATCATAAATTTCAAGTAAAATGTCAACTTTGGAGATTAAAGCAAACTGGGCATGATTCAATCCGTAAAACAAAAGCTTCACCCTTACGCGATAGCAACTACTCTCCATTGGTCAAAACTCAGCAAAGGTCTTCACCAATACCTATGATTTAAAAACTTAGAGCAACGCCCTAGGAAAAACCGGAGGGCGTGATTAGAAACAACTATTCGTTAAAATAGATTAACAAACCAATGGAGAGGAGGAGCAAAAGGGCTTAATAAATGTCGGACAAGACCACGCGACACACTCTCTAACGTTCTTTTCCTTCAAAAAAGTTTACCAGTCTCTTAACTGCATCTCACTCCGAGATATACTTGGTCAAAAATTTGGTCGAAGTGCATCGTGTGCTGTGTAAAGACTTTGCGCCGCAGAATTATCCTAAGGACCTGAAAACTTCATAGTGACCCGTCTCTTGATTCAAAATTTTATTATAGTGCATCTTGTGTTATAAAGACTTTGCGAACCAACTAAGAATTTTACAGTGAGAGAACCAACCTCCATCTGACGAGCTCGCGAGCCAAGGTCTACCAGATTACACTTTACAAACCAAATATCATCGCACTCGATAAGTAGTAAGTGTTTAAACTCTCTCTTCAACTAATTAGTCCAAAGTAATTCTTGGGTTTAACCACTTAACTAAATTTTTACTGAATACTTTCGAAATACTACGATTATTAACAATTTAGAATTATCATTTAAATTAAATTATTATTATTACATTTCTCTTCTACTTCTCATTATCTCACTCTCTCTTTATCAGTCACCAAGGGTCGTTCGCATTTTGCGGAGCTACCCGTGACTCTCTCATTATCTCACTCTCTCTTTATCAGTCACCAAGGGTCATCGCAATTTGCGGAGCTACCCGTGACTCTCTCTCTCTCTCTCTCTCTCTCTCTCTCTCTCTCTCTCTCTCTCTCTCTCTCTCTCTCTCTCTCTCTCTCTCTCTCTCTCTCTCTCTCTCTCTCTCTCTCTCTCTCTCTCTCTCTCTCTCTCTCTCTCTTCCTATCAATTATCAAGTTCGTTCGCAATCCCCAAGTGCAATCCCCAATTTAAATTAATCTCCTAGCGAGTTCTAACTCACGTAATTATTTTCATATAAAATCCAAATACATATATATTAAATTAATAAAAATTAATATTATTAAATTAACATTAATATCAAATAAAAATCTATTAGACAAAATATAAGATCGAGTATTTATTCAAAAATCTAATGATTAAAATAATGAATAATACTATGCAAAACTAAAATTATTTACTTTTCTTTAAACGAATCCCAAGAATTATTTCGGATTTCTTTATATCGCCAAACCGTTTTTTTTATTATTATTATATCCTCCCTCAGTGGAAGGAGTAAACCAAAAGCGATCCTCCCGTGTGTTGAAACGCGCGCGTAATCGTCGGAATAGACGGCTTAGGAAGAGGTTGGCTCGGGCTCAGGCGGAACCACCTGAAATTAACACTTCAAGCAACATTAACGTTAATATTAACATCAACATATCCACTGTTGACACTCCTCACTCCCCAACCCCAGCTACTTCTCCTCCACTTCCCTCTACCAGTTTAAGATCGGAGTCGCCCACCCCCTTTATTATCCTCTTAAGCGACTCCCCCTATTCTTTCCCTCATCGCCCTTCTTACCAAAAAGACCCCCTCGAGGAACTACGGGATACCAACAACGAAGGCGAATCACCTCTCTCCTCAGCTTCCCGATTCAACCCAGAGGAAGTATCCTCAGAGACCTCAGAGGACATGTCTCGGTCCGAACCGGAACCGCAACCCCACCGACAAAGGTTGTCCGAGGACCAGTTCCGCCTCTGGATATTGGGCCAGTTTCCTTCGATCTACGACCCACTTCCAGACGGAATCATCCGCATAGGGCCCGGCTCGGTGGACCTCACGGAGTTGCGGACCGCATTGACGGAGGGCCTACCCGACAGCGTAATCCCGTGGTTCGTCCCGGGGTGTAGACATCCTATCGCCGTTCCTATCAAAGTCCTTTGGAAGCAATTTCCCCCTTCTACATGCATCCTAGAGGAAATCTCATAGAACACACACACACACACAAAAACACATAAATAAGAAATAGTTGATAAGCAATATATACTAAGTAATAAACTAAGAACAATGTTTATCTAGATAATCCACATAATTTGTTCTTTTGTTCTTATTTTTCTTTTTATTATAAAATAATTTGTTCTTTTGTTTTTATTTTTCTTTTTATTATAAAATAAATGTGAAAATTTGATGTATAAATAATTTTCTTTTTCTTGTTTAACCCGTTTCTTATCTCATATCCCGAGATCGCACAAGGTCCCGTCCCGGGTAATAAGGATTTAGTTCCTTTACCGAAAAGGGGACCACCGAACGAACGGCCTACTGACAGAGTAAAAGCGACCCTTCTGGTCGTTGACCTGTCTTAGGCCCCGTCAATTCGTTCGTCTCCGAGACACTCGCTGTCTAGCGTTTGTCTAGCGGAGTTAAATAGGTTACGCCCTCCCGCTGACTCTGACTTTAAAGGGTCTGGACGTAACAAATGTAAAATTGCAAAACATTTCGCTTCGGAATAATAATATGAATGCATGTGCTAATAATAATATAATATACGGAATAATAATACGGAATAATACGGAATAATAATATAAAAAACTGTGCTATATATTTATTTAAGCTCTGCGATCATTTGCGATTTTTGTACGGATTTTGTCTTTCTCTCTCTCTCTCTCTCTCTCTCTCTCTCTCTCTCTTTCTCTCTGCTCCACTCAGGGCTAGCTACAACAAGCGAGAAAGTCGGATCGCTTGTTGTAATTCATATCAAACCTCACACGTAGCGCATCGCATCGTGACGGATTAGATTGTATCTACATCTCGCGTTTATTATTTTATTCCGAAATATAGACGCGCCTTCCTCTTTTCATTGTGCGATGAAAAGTTCGTTTGTCCTTAAGGCCTGTTAAATTCAAAGCAAAAATTAAATTATAATTTGAATTGAAATTAAATAATATTAATAATTATATTAATATCATATTAATATATTATATTTTATTAATATTATAATAATATTTAAATTAATATTTTTATATAATTGAATTAAATTATATAATTATATTATATTTTAAAACTAAACTAAAATTAAACCAATTTTAAATTAATTAATTTAATTAATTAAACTTTAACTAAAAATTAATCTTTAATATATTTATTTCATTATATTTTAAATAAAATTAATTAATAAGAACAAAATTAATTATATTTAAATCAAACTTTACGAGATATTGCGAGGGTACTTAACGATAACAAAACTCTTTGAGCTTAAGCAAGCTTTTTATCAAACTAATTAGTATTAATTAATAAATATCTGAAAAATCTGTTTTTAATCGACTGATTGAATGCCAATTGTTATTTTTTTGCATAAACTCGCATTGCATCGAAGTATTGTCCGAGCAATTTCGACGATAATTTAAGATGTAAGAACGCCATGTCTTTTGGAGCGACTTCGAAAGAGTCGGCTCTCTTGGCCGTTTCCTGAACGCGAGTTTGCCTCGCGCTTTTACTTAGGCATTTAAATGCAAATTCTTTTCGATGGCAGGGAATGTGTTTCCAGCTAGAAAACGATGCGAAAGAATGTCGCCCCGGAACTCAAGCACGCGCTTTCGAAAGGTACTACACAGACTCGCAAAAGGGACATCGCGAATGTTATCTGAGAAAAATCCGAATGTCCAGCTTAGAAATATTCCACTATTGTCACACTGAAAAAAATGAGCTAAATTCCAAAAATTTTTATTTAATAAAAATTATTTATTTAAGTGCCTACTTGCAAAGGAATTTATTTCAATCAAGCAAATATATTTAAATTAATAAAATATATATAAAGTAAAAACAAAGTATGTTTTTATTTAATTAAATAAAAAGAAAAATTTGTTTGTTAACATTTTATATTAAAATATTAAATAACTAATTTTAAAAATTATAATTTCTATTATATGTGCGATAATAATAATAATAATTTATTTGTATTAATAATATTAATAATTTATTTATTATAACAAAACGTTTTTGGAATCAAAATATATATTTATTTATGTAGAAAAAAACAAAATTAACAAAATGTATTTATTTAATTAAAAAAATTTTATTTTTAGTGTAAATGAATTATTTTATTTGTGTTATATATGTATGTGTGTGTATTAGTATTATTTAAATTACGAGACTCCGATAAATCAAAAAAATATAAAAGACGAAATGTAGGAATAATATTATGAAAAGATTGTAATAACATAGAAGCTATTTGCGATGCGATAGAATAAGAGCTGTTTTAGCAAGCGTGATGAATGCTTAATGTTGTATAAAGTTAAAACAAAATATTGAGGTGGCACACGTTACATCGTTTTAGAAATGATTCAAAAATATGTTTGTTTAAAATGTTTTCTAATTGATTTTTAGAAATGTTTTTGTAAATCATAATGTCCACTCGAAAAATGTTAAAAAAACATTTTTTCAATATTTATGATGTATCTTATAATTTTAAATTAGCATTTATACGTTACTTCCCGTAAAATTTATCCGCAAAAATTATAGTGTTATACAAAAAGTTAACATTATACAATTTGATATATATGATTATAACTATGTTAATTATTACGTAAAATATTTTTTAACTTATCTTGATTAATTATCTTGATTAATCTTGACATATACATATATTAAGTATAAAGACAAAATATGGCATCTTTCTCCTAATTATTTTTGACCATATTTAACTTTGAAAAGTAATATTTTTAATTATGTAACAATGATACACAAATGAAAATTATAACTTTGCATCTACAAATTTTTACTATGGCAAATAATAAAATATATTAGGTAAACGTTAGTTTTAAATTCTATTATGTTGTATATAATAATTTGTCCTATAAAATTATGATGGTTTATCAATAATACAAAAAATAAATTGTTATTTAAAAGTGTATTATAAATTAATGAGAATTAGAATTAATTAAAATTAAAATTTTTTCTCCGTGTAACAACGGTGTAGTTTGAATGTTTTCCAAACAAAAACTTGCATTTGGAACATGATAAGTGCTTTTTAAACTAGACAAGTACTTCCAGATTTCAATATTATTTGTTTGGTGGACATATTAAAATAAATATTTAATGACACGCTTATGTAATTTGATATAATTTGATATTTTTTATTCATTTTTTTAATTTGCGTCTAAATATTACAATTTTAACTCTAAAATCTTCAAAATACATCAATATATTCATAAAAAGTTCTGTTGCAATATAACATACAACAAATTTATACATTTTAATGTGATGAACGCTTCTGTTTGGCAAATATTCTAGCTATTGCAGCGGTATCGTTTGGATAATGTTTTTTTAAATTTGCATTCGGTACGTAATGTGTACCTTTGAAATTGTAAAAGTACCTTCCAATTTTGATATTTTTAATTTTTTTCGGTGCACAAATCCGTAGTTGGTCTAAAATAAAAAATTATACACCCACATTTACATTGTATATAAGCCACCATAAAACACATATGAGTATGTAATCTATAAGAATGCTACTAAAAAGCATACCTTCTCGAACATAATATATTGTATCATTATCGGTAAGAATAATGTAGAGCGGTTGACGGTCTGAAACTTTTTCACATTTACAAATGTATATACATCAGACGTTGTAAATTTGGAAATATAATAGTCCAATATTCCAATTTATCTTTTTCATTACATTGGCGATGCCATCCAACGATCACGCCGTAATACTTTTTGGTACCGAGCAAGTTATGCTTTACAATCCACAGCAAATTTAACCATTTTTGGCCTTCTTTTTAATAGTTTCTCTACTACAGTGTCAGATCAAATCTATAAAAACGTAATAATAAAGTTTAATCGATATTTTGTCACACATGTAATTCTTAAAATAATGTAATGTAATGACTTAAGTTATAAATAATTATAATTAATATAATCTCTTTAGATATTGATACATAAATATATTAAATTATATTATACAATGTGTTATAATCTACCTGTATTATATTTGTAATATTTTTGCATATAGTTTCAATATTTATATTTTCTTAAAATTGTATATTGAATTGTATATTATAAGATTATAATTATATAAAAATTATAGTTATATTTGTGTCGGGCATAACAAATTATTATTATAATTTAATATAAATTAGAATATCTTACATATTTTATATATTTGGTTTCGAGAGGTGATAACATTAATAATTCATACAATTCATGGACCTCTAACTCCGAAAATATATATTCTTCGAAAATGTATATAATTTGTTTTGATTCACTGTCATCCCAGAAATTGTCATCAATATTGTTATCTCTCCAAAAGCAAATTGCTCCGAACTTGTAAAAAAATTGAATGATTTGGATAGCTATTACTTAAACGAAGAAATACTGTCTGTGCTATTTTATTTAACCACATTTTTATAGCCGAATAAGACACGTGTGGCACAAAATATTGCGCCATAATCGTTAATTGTTTTTCTAAAAGCCATTTTGTGGTCGGCATTTTCCAAAATTTTATTTGCGTATATATAAATCGATATGTTTGAATGATATTGTTTTAAGCAATAAAAAAGTAAGCTTGTACGATGCACTCATATGCACAATGTATTATCGAGATCGCATCTGCTACAATAATATAGCATCCTTTAAGTTTGTTATTTTAAATTATACTTAAATGAGAGAAATCGAGTGAAAATTAATTGTATATGGATATATTAAATAAATATTCAATAAATCTCTAAATAGATATAACTGACTTGAAAGAACTTGTAAAACCATAGGACTTGAAAGTTTTAAAAAGAAAGTACGGTTACATTATAAGTCATAAAAATTATATTTATTTATGAAAAATAAAAAAGTATTTTATAATTATATTGCAGTGGAATTAATATAAAACTTTGTAAAAAGTAAAATATTTTTATAAAATTTCTTACACAATTTGTTATCAATTGTTAAAATCTCACATGTGAAACCAAATTTTATTAGGTTTACGGTCTCCTGACTGCTCTTGCAAAATTTGTAATTAATAATTACAGTGTAATGTAATGATTATTACTTTCCATATATATAATAATTATTGATATTTATACTCTGATCACGAAGTGGATCACACTTTGCACATCTTTGAACAGAAAAATTCTAGTAGAAAAACTTTAATGTCGTAAAGCTTCTGTAATCAGAGTTATGACATAAAATAGCAATTTATGATTGATCTTATTATATTTAAATTTATGTGTGTGATGTGTTTGCGAATAAATATAATATTATTTCAAACTTTTCTAAGCTTAATTTTTTCTTTTTACCTTGTTCTTTTTGTTTACTTGTTTGGTTTTGGTTTATTTTTAATTATTATTTGTTTTATTTTTGTTATTATTATTTTTGTTCTTATTTGATTTTTTTGTTCTTATTATTTATTTTTTATTATTATTTCATTTTTTATTTTTTTTTTGTTCTTATTATTTACTTTTTTATTATTTCATTTTTTTTTATTTTGTTATTATATGTAATGTTATTAAATGTAATATTTTTTAGGCAGCATTTGGGAGTTTTTTTTTCAAAAATTTTTTATTATTTCATTCTTTTGAAAGCTATTTAAAAACTTTTTTAATTAAAAAATTTTCTATAGCGCAATTGATTTATAGCTGCGTTGCTTTTTCAATAAGTTTCTTCTTCTTTTTTCGCATTATCTACAAAAAACATATATATCATAATATCTGTTTTAACTGTTCTGTATATACATAGTGTCCTAAAAATTTTGACACACCCGAAGTGTGAAGGTAAATTGGGCCAAACTGAGTCGAAAAGTCCTATACCATTTTGTAAAAATTCACAATAGTTTTTGCGTTAATAATTAAAATATGTGAGCTAATGAGCGCGTTGGAAAGCAGTAGGCCGGTATCGGCAGGCATGTATGACGGATTATTTGTGTGCGTCTCTTAGTAACAAAAGCATCATCTAAGCGAGAGGTGGAGTCACGCTGTCAGCTCTTGCTTAGATGATACCTTTGTTGCTATAAAATAAGTAATGGTAATAGTACGCTTTTTATCTTTCTTGATTAATAACAAACTTATGTTTAAAAGATGATCAAACTACGTTGTAGTTATCGAGAACTCCGATAATAATCCGATCCGAGCTCGGTGAAACGCATACTCCCTCGTTTTAGCTAACCTACGGTTGGCATCAGTCGGGATTAAAAAGTGTCTGTTTACATTTCCGACGAAATTCCTTGGGTTCATCCGCACATTTATGAAATTACTTACATATTAATTAATAAAAATTATACACACATACTTAATATTTGAACACTTTACTCAGCCATAACAGATTTTTATTGATATGAAAGAATGCATAGCGCAGTGTCGAGATAACAAATCAGAATCGCGAAAGAGAAACAACAATACTTGCGAGTATCTAAAACGTCTTTTTTTAAAAGTCGATAATATATTAATTTTTTGTTCGACTATCTTTTGTTTCTTTGACATTTATAATTTTGTTTTCAAAGAGAATTCGCTCCATCTTAATTTTATCAAAAAACTCTTTAGCCGAATTTTGCAGGCCTTCAGATTTACATAACTTTTTTTAAAAAAATTTTGCAAGAAATAAGATAAATAATAATTTGATGATACAAAATTAAATATATTGAGTAAGGTTCGATATTGTTCAAATGGAATATAATGTCTTTTTTGCCTTCCAATTCTAGAGCTAGCTTTTTGTCTATTCTTGTCTTCAGTTTATCTAATTGTATGTAATATCTTTTTTCTAGCTTGCATTTTTATTTATACGATAATAATAAAGTATAATGCAAAATTGTACCTCAGTTTCTTTAATTTTCAAATGCGATAAATACAGTCAATTTTCAAGTGCGTTTTTTCAGTCACTGTGGATTATAAAAAATATTAATTCTTTTAGAGATTATATATGCAATGTACAAATATATAGATTTTTTGGCCAACCTAACATAATTAAATAGATGGATATTTGTAGATTATATGTACAGCATGTAAACTTTATAAATATGTAATATACATATATATGTATTTTATATAAATATATATATATATATATATATATATATATATATATATATGTATGAATGTATAATTATATGTAAGAATAATTTAGAATAAAATTAATATAAGAATAATTAAATTACCTTTGTGGTAGAATCTATCGCACTTATTCTGTTTGAGGAATCAAATTTGCTCGATAAATTTCTCGCACCAGCTTTATTTAATCGAAATAATAGTACAAATTTTTTATTGCTTAACTCGAAAGGATCTTCTTGAATATGAAATCTTAGTCTCTTTTTCTGGGATGTCCATATTTTCTAAGGCGCCCATAATTGGTGCGTTTATTTTAATATCTTCTAAATTAATTTTTGCAAAAATTGTACGTTTTTTACATAATGGCAGCTTTCCGATGTACATACATTATTATCTTTGCTCTTCATCACTACCTTTTTCAATTTTCACTAAAACGAATAAGTTTCTCTTGAAACGTATGGTATAAACTATTTGTTGCATTGTGCATGAAAAATTGCATACACGTTGCACTTGCGATTGTCAAGAATGCTGTTCTAGAAGAATTTCACATTGCAATCATTCGCAACTTGCCATTTACGTATACGTAACTATTTCAACAATAGAGCCCCTGGCTCTCATTTGCCATTTTTTATTTAATTAATGATTGTATTCACAAGAGCCTGTACTTTTAATTTATTACAACTTTTTTATATACGCAGCTGCACAACAATATGCTGTTCTTTTTATTTCTCATTTTTATAGTATTAATTATTATTTTTGGACATATAGTAATGAAAGTAATAAAAATAGTGAATCAATTACCTACTAGTAAAAATTAACTATTAAAAATAGATTAAAAACTAATTTCTCATAAGTATTAGGTTCTTCCTCATTCGCGCGCACTCGCGTGGGTAATTTGACAAATTTCAAAAATAATCTCACTTATCGTAGATCAATTAATTAAACATTCTAAGAATTTTATTAGGAAAATATTGCGTTTATTTAATTTATATTAATGTAAGCAATACTATCTCTTATTGCTTAAATACTGAAGATGATTCAAAAAGGAATCGAAACGTTCGTTTTACATCTATTAAACCTTTATTCTATAATTTCCATTTACATACTGACCCTCATTTACAATTTTTATTTCATTTATAAAACAAAATGAAAATTGTGCAAATTAGAAACTTGCGCATTGCTTTCTCATCATTTCATTTTGCTCACAAAGCTTAAGCTTTTTAAAGTAAGTGAGTTTTTTAATTTGGCTTCCTCATAGAGGAAGATATCCCAAAATTTGCGGCAGTTACAGCGTGTATAGACATTTCTCAAAAAATTCAAAATTGATTAAAAAATGAACTCTTTTACGGTTCTTCATCAAATTCAATACCAATCATCCTTTAATGATTCTTTATTTATATAAAAAAATCTAATTTAATTCTAAAAATTTGCAAAATTTGCAAAAGATCGTGTACAAACATTTTTCAAAAAATTCAAAATTTTATAAAAATAAACCCTTTCATAGATCTTCCAAATTCAATGTCAATCATTCTTTAATGATACTCTGTTCATTTTTAAAAATTTACCCCGATATCTCAAAAATTGCGGAAGTTGAAGATTATACAATATACATTCCGTACATACAGACAGACATTTTTAGAAAATATAATTTTTTGACGTTTTGGGACATTCTAAACATTATGCATATTAACATAGAAAACTGGAAAAAAAATTTGTCATGAAAACAATGCTTCTTCTATGAGAAAGCAAAAAATATAAGTTTCTAACACTCCCTGACAGAATATGTCATTTTAAGACTCATCAGTAATTGAATAACATAAGTGAAATGCATAAATAAGAAATGTATGTGTTAGATTATATTTTGGATAAAAGTATTCTCTCCCTCTCCCTTCCCCCCCCTCTCTCTCTCTCCCCCTCTCTCCCATTCTCTCTCATTCTCCCTCCCTCTCTCTCTCTCTCTCTCTCTCTCTTTCTCTCTCTCTCCCGCTCTCTCTTTTTTTCTCCCGCTCTCTTTCTCTTTCTCTCCTGCTCTTTACCTTGGCGTCACTACTGTCAACTGCGTCGCTTGATACATATCATATACATATGCACAACATTCATATTGTCTCTCAAGGCATAGTTGCACAAGCGAATAATCGTACATGAGCATTGTAAATGCGCCTTGAGGGACAAAATCGCTTTGTATGGTGCGTGCGGGCATACGTACGTGAATCTGAAAGTTGAAGAAGAAATTTTTTTCACAATTCTGAACCCAACGATTATTATATCTCAGGATTGACAGCACCAATCTTATTGAAACTGGTTGCAATCAAAAGCTTGCATCCATATTATATCATAAAAGTGCCATTAGATTTTTTATTACAGCTTTAATTCCTGAGGTATTTTAATCGAAAGTTTATCAAAATCATCATTATAGACATAACATAAATTATCATTATAGACATAAAACTCCGGATGAGCTATTTGGTAGCGGCGTGGCCCCTGTACATAGACAAATTCTTCACATGACAGAAAGTTTTTGTCATGTACTTGGCGATTTTTTTTTATGAACTTGGCGTCGCAACGCTACCGCGTCGCTTGATACAACTCTTATTTATTTTTAATTATGTTAAATATTATTACTATATATAATTATAATCAAGAAAGTATATTAATGATACTTTTATATTTACAAGAATACTTCACAAAATGCGATGTATTTTCTTATAAATAAGAAAAAATTAAATCACATAACCGTTTACGTAAACAAAAATACGCTTTTCAAATTTTACAAACAAATTTTTATAGAAATAGATAAACATATCAAATATCATTAATACACACTCAGCATACTTCTTATACACGGTGTCCCAAAAATTTTGACACACCCGAAGTGTAAAAGTAGATTCGGCCAAACTGAGTCGAAAAATCCTGTATCATTTTCCTCTATAACGCTTCAGAAAGAAATTATTATTGAGTAAAGTTTAGCCAATCATCGCCTTAGCCCATTCGACTCAGTTTGGCCCAATCTACCTTCACACTTCGGATGTGTCAAAATTTTTGGAACACTCTATATAATTTAAATTAGATTTTCTGTTTGTGAAATATACATAATTCTTTTTATTAATTATATATATTACAAATTTATAATTAAATTAATTTAATCAAGATAGCGCATATTTATATAACAAATTAATTTTAATTTTTTAAATATTATTAATTTATTTTTAATATTTTTATAGTAACAATACTAATTAAAAATAAATGAATTTATATATGTGTATATGGCATAAATATATTAATATAGATAATAATAATAATACAATGTGTTCAATTTTATAGCATCTCTCTTTTAATTTACAATATTGTAGAGCGCTAGTTTATATTATATTTTCGATAGACATGTAAATAGAATTTTGATTTAATTTTTGTTAATTCTATTTTGTTTTTATTGTTAAATACATATTATTTTTAAAATATCCAATAATATTTATTGTTATAATATTTATTGTATATTTTTCTTTTCTATTATTTCTTTTAAACAGCACAAATATACATACAACACTTCAAAAATATTGCATATTTAGACAATATAAATTATATTATTATTTAACAGTTATATTTGCTTATAAAAATTTTTAAATAAATATTTAAAAAAAATGTTATTTATCATTGTTACATACAATTCCTTGATAAACTTGTTTATTAATTTTAAACAATATTTATAAACTTTTTTTATTTAATATTTTATACATTAAATTCGTATATTAAATTATATGTTAATAGTTATATAAAATTATATGTTAATAGTTATATAAAAAATATAGTCAAGTTTAATCCAGAGATATATCCGTTATAAAGGAAAATCACTTACTTCTGACATTCTGTTTTTAACTGTATATGAATTGCATATCTAATAAATTTGATAAAAATATTGAAAATAGAAAAACGATAAAAAGTACTGTTTATTTACAAGTGTGTAAAAATACTGTGTGAAATATTTTTTAATAGCTTGCGTAGTTGTGTCGATATTAATTCCTTTGAAGTTGATGATGCTTATTGCCATATCCAAAATCAACACCGAAAAATTAACGTTAATACTGAAGTAAATGATAATTTACTTAGGCTTGTAGCTATATCTTGATCAAAGAAATAATCAAAATTATATTAGATAATATAAATACACATTATAATTTATTTCATAAATAATCTGATCTTTCGTATATTTATCTCGCATATATTATATTGAGACCACAGATATATAATATAGTAGACTTAGATAAAATATCTATGGTAAAAATAGATCGCTAACTTAGACTTTGCCCAAGTATAAAAAGGCTGCAATTGGATTTCCGGTTTTGGCCACGACAACTTACAACAAAATGACGATGGTGCGTATATAGTACGTATTATATATCCGGTGTGTGTTAATGTTAATGCATATGTAATACTCAGCATGATAACACCCAATATTTAATTATGAATTAAATTATGAATTTATATTTATCTTATTATAAATTATTATTACCTATAATTAATTTATTTTATTTATCTTTAATTTTATATTATTGTATTTGCTTTCTAATTTTTCATAATTTAAATTTATTTTTGAATTGTGAATTTATATTTGTGAAAATCCTGGATAAGATGCCAAACAGCTGCATTCCGAAATGTAAAGATATTACAAAAATAGTTTTTATTTACTTAGATATTTAGAATGCATTTATCTGTAATAAATATTTGAGTTTTGTAATATTTGAAGGTTATGCTTCAATGAAAAATTGTAAATATATCAGATTACTTTTAAATCGTTATGATATTTTTAAAATGTGGATCAATTCATCGGAAAAAATTTTAAACCAACGAAAAGTCATTTAATCTATAGTGCTTATTTCAGATAGTTACAGATTTTATAGAAAACAAAAGCGGCGTGTGTTTAAAAATCTTGTTGTGCCTTTGATATTTTTGAGACCCCTACAATTATGCCTATTATTGCGTGGAAAAATATACTAAAACCGAAAAAGATTCAATATTATTCGCTTCAATTCTATTGCCGAATACAGAATCAGTTAGTACAAATGTTACTATTGATACTATTAAAATAACCATGCAAAAGTCGAAAAAGTCATGGACAGTTCACTTTTAAGTTTGAAGAAGCAGGAAATGAATTCGCGGAAAAAGAAAACACAATAATGCTTCATAAGTTTTTAGATCGCGATCGCCACTTATTTCAAGGTCAAGGTCACTCAGGACAATGATCTTGACAACTTATGTCAAGATCAAGGTCATCCGTAAAGTTGTCCACTTTATGCGTATTTCCTAATTTTTATTATACGAACATCCGATGTTTGCTCCTTCTCAATTATTGTTAAAAATAATTTTTTGAAGACGGCTGAAGTAATTAAAAAAATATTTAATATTTTTAATGTTTGAAGGTGGATGTTTTTGAGTGACACCTACTACATATTTACAAAAATATCTTTGAATTCTCTATTCTTACATATATGTTTTCCAAATAGAAATGATAGAACATGATTTAAAAAATGAAACTCATGCAACAGCGTCGCGCTGCATATCGTCGATTAGTGGGGTGGAATCTATTTCTGTTGCATTGTTTAATTGCCATCAAAATTAGTGAAAATTAAAGATTTTTGTTTTAGTTATGCATTTATTCAGTTAAAGTGAACGTTTAAAATGTCTTTTTATATTACTATTATATTAATTTATTATGTTACTTATTATTATATTATTATGTTACTATTATATTACTATTATATTAGTTTCAGTGAAAATAAAATTATCATGAAAATATATCTGAAACAGACAAAATATTTAAAAGGAATTATATATTTTAATATATTAATAACAATATATCCATCAGACATGTCTGAAGTTAGCCTATAAATAATATAATTTCAGAGTTTACCGCAAGAAGATTGCAGTACGTTTAAACTTCTTTGGAAAGTTTAAAATCAAGGTTTTATTTTTATCTCACATATTTGTACTTATATTGCTTCTAATATTTACTATATTTACTATAAGATATTCCATATTTACTATAAAATCAAAAAAATTTTCTTAATTTTTATCGCTATCACTAGAAAAAAGAATTATTAATTTTTAAATCAACAGAAATACTCAATGATATATTCCAACAAAATAATTGCCAGTAATTGAGGATAATGATGAAAATTTAAAAATTTCTCTTGATTTGTAACGGTCGGGTTTTCCCGAGCGCTGGTGCTGGATAACTCGGCCGGGACCAGGGCTCGGAAGGGTATAGCAAGTATCGTAGCCGGGTGTACAATAAATAAATGTGTTTATTTACGTATAAGAATATGTACAATGTGTGAGTGAGTGTGTATAAATGTATAAGCGCGTAAGTATGGAATGAGTGTTGGATGCGTGAACGCGGTATCGCGTATGAATGTGCGTATAAATGACGTATGGTGGCGAGTGTATACAGTGTGTGTCGTATGTGTATATAATATGTATAGCGTAAGGCTGCGTGGCTCTTATGGATGCGTGTATATTACGGATGACCGGGAGTGACGCGCGAGTGCGTGTCCGTCGGTCAGGCGGATCGGCGGATGCACGGCGGTGGTGCGATTTCGGTGCGTGATGCGCTCGAGTGCACACGGTAGGGCATTCGTGAGCGGCGCGATCGGACGCGGTAAATCGAACGGTCGCGTGCGATTATCGATACCCGGCGTCGATGGGTGGTAGCACCTGTCGGCCGGGTAATTGTAATGGCGCGCGGTATGCCTACGCGAGGGGCGGGAGCCTCGCGTCTTGGCGAATCGCGTATTGCCAAATTCGGTGCGTAGGGCGGTCTCACGGCCCTACGCGCACGGATTCCGTCGCCGTATTAATGGCGAGTCTCTGGCGGATTTATGCCGGCGCGCGAAATACTTCGCGATATTTGTTCCGGATTTGCAAGGATGGGTTGCAGCGGATCAGGAGCGTTCGGCAGACGGGAATATCCGTCGGTGGCGGGTAATTTCCACCGCTTGAGTAGTTGCCGGACGTTCGGTATTTTGTTCGGAGCGCTTACTTTTGGCGAGATGCTGGGAAAGCCCAGCAGAGGCGGAGTACTCCCAACCTCTATCTTGCTAGTAAGCGTCTAGGTCTCTGGATTGCTCTGAGCGTCTTGCCGACTTCAGAGCGCGGATGAGATTCTCTCTTTTAGCCGGTGGAGCGTCTTTTTATACCCGGCGTCGGCGGTATCGCGTCGGCGCGATAATTGTTTTCCAACAATTCGGTTGAGCCCGACCGCGGCTCGGGAAGTTTCGGAAACGGTCGGAGCGGTTTCCCGAGCGCGCGAGCCGAGCTCCGGTACGGTGTGCCGACCCGGTTATAAAAGTAAACAAATATTATTACTTATTTATTTTCGCTCACCGCTTTAAAATATAATAGGGCGCGTAGCGCCTTCGCTCAGATGGTCCTTTGACTGGTGAGCGTGGGACGGCGGTCGGTTTGCGGCGTCCGGCGAGTAGACGGCCGCGTAACGATGGTCGTATCGTTACAGATTTTATAATAAATACAAGAGTAATACCAGTACAAATATAGACGAAGAAACTCAATAATCAAGCATCCCAAATTGTGAGAGGCAAGGAGACAAAAATCAAACATTCCAATTTCTTTTGGACATTTTTGTCAATACAATATTACACAAAATACTATTGTATTTATTAACAATTACAATTATCAAAAATAGTATGTATTAAATAATTATAAATAATTGTAATTATGTGAAGCTGTTTATTTTTAAAGTAGTTTATTTCTAAATTACACTCGAAATGAATTGTTAAAACGGCGCCCATAGCCGAGCACTGTATACATAAAATCACATTTCGATTGAGCATTGGCACTTTTCTATAAATAATACTACGTTTATATTATTATATTAGACATTATGCATTACGTTATGTAATTGAAAATATTCATAACATTTCGAGTTATTCAAAAATTAATTATAGATATATCAATAATAATTATATATCTTACACATTCTCCCACGAATACAAATTATTATTATATTACAATTAAGAGCGAATTACATATATCTTTATTATCTCAAAATACATAACATCTAATATAAAAGAGGGATATCACGATAATAAAATATATAAACTGTAATTATATGACAAAAGAATTATTATATTATTGTAACGTTCGCGTATTCTTATATTTGTATTCAAATATTTATTTTCTCGCACCAAATATTTAATGCAATTCGCGATATACATATACGATAAAGGATATATTCTTCAGCATCTTTGCAGCAAGCGATTCTGCTGTTCGTCTAAAAGCATCGAAGCTTCACTCATAATTTTGGCAGTAGTTCTAACCAAGAATAATAACTGATACTCGTCTATAATGATCAAAGCTGCCTTCGTCTTGACAAGGGCATGAAGCATGTTTGTTCTCTCGAGATCGAGCCACTGTTGAAGCGCCACTTCTCTTTCCCGTGGACCACTGAGGGGCACGTCGGCCGGACCCCATAAGGAAAATTCCAGCACAGATTTTACCTAATTATCGAATCAATTAATCTTATTTGAGTATCTTATATGAGATATCAATATATGTTTAAATAGAAATGAATGTAAAATAATTGTAGACAATAATTGTAGATAATAAAAATTGGATACTGCATTCTGTGGCAATAAAATCAATCTACGAAGGAAGCATACTAATTTTGACAATATAAAATAAATTTATATAAATTGATAATTATGAATTGAAGAATTTTTCTATGCAAACTTTTATATCCGGAATTTATACATCCAGAATCAAAATTCTTACCTGAGAAAGAGTGACGGCTTTCTCGCGTATTAGTAAATCCTGTACAAAGAGCAACTCGCTCGTCAGATGTAATTGCCGTAGTGGTATTAGAGCGCATTCGCACAGAGAGACTCCTTTTTCTCTAGGTTCATCGCTCAGGTCTATATTTAATTTCCTATAAAACGGAATTAAACGTAAATTAAGATTATCAATTTGTCATGACGTGAGAGAAAATACTAAACTAACTGATTCTTGCAAAAGATACAGACTATAGGAAACGTTCTCCCTGCAGAGTATAATGTCGTTCAGGGATCCATTGGCGTCCTCAATCCCGCGGGCCTGGAGACTCTTCAACGCATTAACCAATTGAAGAAGCACTAACGACGTCTCTCGCTTTGCATTCTCGTTGCTTATGTCCCTCGATATCGCGCCGAACGATTGTATGGTAGTCACGTGCAGGCATGAGAGGATCGAGACTGT
Source organism: Cataglyphis hispanica (assembly GCF_021464435.1). Taxonomy (NCBI): domain Eukaryota; kingdom Metazoa; phylum Arthropoda; class Insecta; order Hymenoptera; family Formicidae; genus Cataglyphis; species Cataglyphis hispanica. Next base: position 484,819 of record NC_065969.1, on the reverse strand, counting down.
CACTAAAATTATATAAAATTATTATACAAATAAAATATATACAAATTTTCTTGTCATCGCTGAAACGTAGCAATACCTTTGACATCTTTGTTAGCGGATGGTTGAATCTTATCGATCATCTCCTTCGGAGCTCTATCTACGAATTCTGTTATAGGCCTCAGATAAAAATCTTTTTGCAGTATAGGCATAGATAGAACGTCATGCAGAGACGTTTTGATCGTTCCTCGTCGCCGAACAAAATATCCTTCTGTCAATGAAAATCGACGACGCAACGTCGATGTTGAAATGCTTCAGCTGTGGGTTCGCATTTTTGAAAGCACGCAGACCTGCCGGAAATTGTATAGCTTGATTTTTTTGAAATAAGAAATTACAACATGATATCTCATCATTTTTTTACAAAAAATTAATTATATTTATATTATTAGAAAATTCTATATCCTATCCTATTATATTTTTTTAAGTATTTTATATATAAATATCAATATATATTCTACTATTAGATTTTATATCTTTATAAATAAATGAAGAACTTTCTTAGATCTTAAATAAAATATTATATAAAATTATTTATACATATATTTATCTTTCATACACGGTAATTAATTACTTTTTTTAGATTCTTTAGCGAAGGTTGCAAGATATGAAACTTTGCCTAGAAATTAGAAATTAAGATTAATAAAAGATCTTTGTGTGAAGAATTGATGATTTTTAGCATAAATATTTTAGATTTATTGTTTTCAAGCTAGTTGATATAACAATAACAATGATAACCTGATACACACTTGTTCGAGAAATTGAGCAAGTGCTTCATGATTCGCTACGATCACTGCGCCGTAATTATCTTCGAGGCTCCGATGAACGATGGTACGTCATCTGGCGTTTACCTTAAGCGACCCATCCGCGGCTCGTCATCATTCCAATCCTGATCCTCTTACGCGCCCTTTAGTAGTTCAAAATTATTACATAGAAAAGATGTATAAATTTGAAGTACAACTTTTGAAATCTAATAAAATAAACCTCGTCGCCAGTATAAAGGTATACGGAGCGTAAAGCTCACTTTCGGTCTCGCTGCCACAATATGACAACGAAGTCAATCTCACGAATGGTTGATGATGATGAACTTTGGGCTCTCCACTCATCGCGCTACTGTCAGACTTTCTCTTGCAGGCGCCGCGAAATCCGTCACCGTATCTATGACTATGACGCAGCTCGAGATTGGAATCGCACTAGGGTAAACTCGAGAGACACTCATACAGATGGTTGTCGTTGGACGTCTGTTGAAATGCGCAATTACATCGCTGTACCGTTGCAACCAAGTTGCACAGAAGCCGCACTCCGGACGGCAATGAAAGGCGATAAAAACTTATCCTTCTTTTCTACATTAATATTGGAGCTTAAGTATTCATTTTATGGTTTTTATCAAACTAATTAGTATTAATTAATAAATATCTGAAAAATCTGTTTTTAATCGACTGATTGAATGCCAATTGTTATTTTTTGCATAAACTCGCATTGCATCGAAGTATTGTCCGAGCAATTTCGACGATAATTTAAGATGTAAGAACGCCATGTCTTTTGGAGCGACTTCGAAAGAGTCGGCTTTCTCGGCCGTTTCCTGAACGCGTGTTTGCCTCGCGCTCTTACGTAAGGTAGGCATTTAAATGCAAATTTTTTCGATGGCAGGGAATGTGTTTCCAGCTAGAAAAACGATGCGAAAGAATGTCGCCCCGGAACTCAAGCACGCGCTTTCGAAAGGTACTACACAGACTCGCAAAGGGACATCGCGAATGTTATCTGAGAAAAATCCGAATGTCCAGCTTAGAAATATTCCACTATTGTCACACTGAAAAAATGAGCTAAATTCAAAAAATTTTTTTATTTAATAAAATTATTTATTTAAGTGCCTACTTGCAAAGGAATTAATTATTTCAATCAAGCAGCAAATATATTTAAATTAATAAAATATATATAAAGTAAAACAAAGTATGTTTTTATTTAATTAAATAAAAAGAAAAATTTGTTTGTTAACATTTTATATTAAAATATTAAATAACTAATTTTAAAAATTATAATTTCTATTATATGTGCGATAATAATAATAATAATTTATTTGTATTAATAATATTAATAATTTATTTATTATAACAAAACGTTTTTGGAATCAAAATATATATTTATTTATGTAGAAAAAAACAAAATTAACAAAATGTATTTATTTGATTAAAAAAAATTTTATTTTTAGTGTAAATAAATTATTTTATTTGTGTTATATATGTATGTGTGTGTATTAGTATTATTTAAATTACATTACGAGACTCCGATAAATCAAAAAAATATAAAAGACGAAATGTAGGAATAATATTATGAAAAGATTGTAATAACATAGAAGCTATTTGCTATGCGATAGAATAAGGGCTGTTTTAGCAAGCGTGATGAATGCTTAATGTTGTATAAAGTTAAAACAAAATATATTGAGGTGGCACACGTTACATCGTTTTAGAAATGATTCAAAAATATGTTTGTTTAAAATGTTTTCTAATTGATTTTCAGAAATGTTTTTTGTAAACCATAATGTCCACTCGAAAAATATTCAAAAAAACATTTGTTCAATATTTATGATATATCTTATAATTTTAAATTTATACATTACTTCCCGTAAAATTTATCCGCAAAAATTATAGTGTTATACAAAAAGTTAACACTATACAATTTAATATATATGATTATAACTATGTTAATTATTACGTAAAATATTTTTTAACTTATCTTGATTAATTATCTTGATTAATCTTGACATATACATATATTAAGTATAAAGACAAAATATGGCATTTTTCTCCTAATTATTTTTGATCATATTTAACTTTGAGAAGTAATATTTTTAATTATGTAACAATGATACACAAATGAAAATTATAACTTTGCATCTACAAATTTTTACTATGGCAAATAATAAAATATATTAGGTAAATGTTAATTTTAAATTCTATTATGTTGTATACAATAATTTGTTCTATAAAATTATGATGGTTTATCAATAATACAAAAAATAAATTGTTATTTAAAAGTGTATTATAAATTAATGAGAGTTAGAATTAATTAAAATTAAAATTTTTTCTCCGTGTAACAACGGTGTAGTTTGAATGTTTTCCAAACAAAAGCTTGCATTTGGAACATAATAAGTGCTTTTTAAACTAGACAAGTACTTCCAGATTTCAATATTATTTGTTTGGTGGACATATTAAAATAAATATTTAATGACACGCTTATGTAATTTGATATAATTTGATATTTTTTATTCATTTTTTCAATTTGCGTCTAAATATTACAATTTTAACTCTAAAATCTTCGAAATACATCAATATATTCATAAAAAAGTTCTGTTGCAATATAACATACAACAAATTTATACATTTTAACGTGATGAACGTTTCTGTTTGGCAAATATTCTGGCTATTGCAGCGGAATCGTTTGGATATTGTCTTTCTAAGTTTGCATTCGGTATGTAATGAGTGCCTTTGAAACTGGAAAAGTACTTTCCAATTTTGTTATTTTTAATTTTTTTCGGTGAACAAATCCGTAGTTGGTCTAAAATAAAAAATTATACGCCCACATTTACATTGTATATAAGCCACCAAAAAACACATATGAGTATGTAATCTATAAGAATGCTACTAAAAAGCATAACATATTGTATCATTATCGGTAAAAATAATGTAGAGCGGTTGATGGTCTGAAACTTTTTCATATTTACAAATGTCAAAATGTATATACATCAGACGTTGCAAATTTGGAAACCTAATAAGTTCAATATTCCAATTTATTTTTTTTATTACATTGGTGATGCCATTCAACGATCACGCCGTAATGCTTTTTGACCAAGCCAGTTATGCTTTACAATCCACAGCAAATTTAACCATTTTTGGCCTTCTTTTTAATAGTTTCTCTACTATAGTGTCAGATCTAATCTATAAAAACGTAATAATAAAGTTCAATCGATATTTTGTCACACATGTAATTCTTAAAATAATGTAATGTAATGACTTAAGTTATAAATAATTATATTTAATATAATCTCTTTAGATATTGATACATAAATATATTAAATTATATTATACAATGTGTTATAATCTACCTGTATTATATTTGTAATATTTTTGCATATAGTTTCAATATTTATATTTTCTTAAAATTGTATATTGAATTGTATATTATAAGATTATAATTATATAAAAATTATAGTTATATTTGTGTCGGGCATAACAAATTATTATTATAATTTAATATAAATTAGAATATCTTACATATTTTATATATTTGGTTTCGAGAGGTGATAACATTAATAATTCATACAATTCATGGACCTCTAACTCCGAAAATATATATTCTTCGAAAATGTATATAATTTGTTTTGATTCACTGTCATCCCAGAAATTGTCATCAATATTGTTATCTCTCCAAAAGCAAATTGCTCCGAACTTGTAAAAAAATTGAATGATTTGGATAGCTATTACTTAAACGAAGAAATACTGTCTGTGCTATTTTATTTAACCACATTTTTATAGCCGAATAAGACACGTGTGGCACAAAATATTGCGCCATAATCGTTAATTGTTTTTCTAAAAGCCATTTTGTGGTCGGCATTTTCCAAAATTTTATTTGCGTATATATAAATCGATATGTTTGAATGATATTGTTTTAAGCAATAAAAAAGTAAGCTTGTACGATGCACTCATATGCACAATGTATTATCGAGATCGCATCTGCTACAATAATATAGCATCCTTTAAGTTTGTTATTTTAAATTATACTTAAATGAGAGAAATCGAGTGAAAATTAATTGTATATGGATATATTAAATAAATATTCAATAAATCTCTAAATAGATATAACTGACTTGAAAGAACTTGTAAAACCATAGGACTTGAAAGTTTTAAAAAGAAAGTACGGTTACATTATAAGTCATAAAAATTATATTTATTTATGAAAAATAAAAAAGTATTTTATAATTATATTGCAGTGGAATTAATATAAAACTTTGTAAAAAGTAAAATATTTTTATAAAATTTCTTACACAATTTGTTATCAATTGTTAAAATCTCACATGTGAAACCAAATTTTATTAGGTTTACGGTCTCCTGACTGCTCTTGCAAAATTTGTAATTAATAATTACAGTGTAATGTAATGATTATTACTTTCCATATATATAATAATTATTGATATTTATACTCTGATCACGAAGTGGATCACACTTTGCACATCTTTGAACAGAAAAATTCTAGTAGAAAAACTTTAATGTCGTAAAGCTTCTGTAATCAGAGTTATGACATAAAATAGCAATTTATGATTGATCTTATTATATTTAAATTTATGTGTGTGATGTGTTTGCGAATAAATATAATATTATTTCAAACTTTTCTAAGCTTAATTTTTTCTTTTTACCTTGTTCTTTTTGTTTACTTGTTTGGTTTTGGTTTATTTTTAATTATTATTTGTTTTATTTTTGTTATTATTATTTTTGTTCTTATTTGATTTTTTTGTTCTAATTATTTATTTTTATTATTATTTCATTTTTTATTTTTTTTGTTCTTATTATTTACTTTTTATTATTTCATTTTTTTTATTTTGTTATTATATGTAATGTTATTAAATGTAATATTTTTTAGGCAGCATTTGGGAGTTTTTTTTTTCAAAAATTTTTTATTATTTCATTCTTTTAAAAAGCTATTTAAAAGCTTTTTAATTAAAAATTTTCTATAGCGCAATTGATTTATAGCTGCGTTGCTTTTTCAATAAGTTTCTTCTTCTTTTTTCGCATTATCTACAAAAAACATATATATCATAATATCTGTTTTAACTGTTCTGTATATACATGGTATCCTAAAAATTTTGACACACCCGAAGTGTGAAGGTAAATTGGGCCAAACTGAGTCGAAAAGTCCTATACCATTTTGTAAAAATTCACAATAGTTTTTGCGTTAGTAATTAAAATATGTGAGCTAATGAGCGCGTTGGAAAGCAGTAGGCCGGTATCGGCAGGCATGTATGACGGATTATTTGTGTGCGTCTCTTAGTAACAAAAGCATCATCTAAGCGAGAGGTGGAGTCACGCTGTCAGCTCTTGCTTAGATGATACCTTTGTTGCTATAAAATAAGTAATGGTAATAGTACGCTTTTTATCTTTCTTGATTAATAACAAACTTATGTTTAAAAGATGATCAAACTACGTTGTAGTTATCGAGAACTCCGATAATAATCCGATCCGAGCTCGGTGAAACGCATACTCCCTCGTTTTCGCTAACCTACGGTTGGCATCAATCGGGATTAAAAAGTCTGTTTACATTTCCGACGAAATTCCTTGGGTTCATCCGCACATTTATGAAATTACTTACATATTAATTAATAAAAATTATACACACATACTTAATATTTGAACACTTTACTCAGCCATAACAGATTTTTATTGATATGAAAGAATGCATAGCGCAGTGTCGAGATAACAAATCAGAATCGCGAAAGAGAAACAACAATACTTGCGAGTATCTAAAACATCTTTTTTTAAAAGTCGATAATATATTAATTTTTTGTTCGACTATCTTTTGTTTCTTTGACATTTATAATTTTGTTTTCAAAAGAATTCGCTCCATCTTAATTTTATCAAAAACTCTTTAGTCGAATTTTGCAGGCCTTCAGATTTACGTTTTTTAAAAAAATTTTGCAAGAAACAAGATAAATAATAATTTGATGATATAAAATTAAATATATTGAGTAAGGTTCGATATTGTTCAAATGGAATATAATGTTTTTTTTCCTTCCAATTCTAGAGCTAGCTTTTTGTCTATTCTTGTCTCTTCAGTTTATCTAATTGTACGTAATATCTTTTTTCTAGCTTGTATTTTTATTTATACGATAATAATAAAGTATAATGCAAAATTGTACCTCAGTTTCTTTAATTTTCAAATGCGATAAATACAGTCAATTTTCAAGTGCGTTTTTTCAGTCACTGTGAATTATAAAAATATTAATTCTTTTAGAGATTATATATGCAATGTACAAATATATAGATTTTTTGGCCTAACATAATTAAATAGATGGATATTTGTAGATTATATGTACAGCATGTAAACTTTATAAATATGTAATATACATGTATATGTATTTTATATAAATATATATATATATATATATATATATATATATATATATATGTATGAATGTATAATTATATGTAAGAATAATTTAGAATAAAATTAATATAAGAATAATTAAATTACCTTTGTGGTAGAATCTATCGCACTTATTCTGTTTGAGGAATCAAATTTGCTCGATAAATTTCTCGCACCAGCTTTATTTAATCGAAATAATAGTACAAATTTTTTATTGCTTAACTCGAAAGGATCTTCTTGAATATGAAATCTTAGTCTCTTTTTTCTGGGATGTCCATATTTTCTAAGGCGCCCATAATTGGTGCGTTTATTTTAATATCTTCTAAATTAATTTTTGCAAAAATTGTACGTTTTTTACATAATGGCAGCTTTCCGATGTACATACATTATTATCTTTGCTCTTCATCACTACCTTTTTCAATTTTCACTAAAACGAATAAGTTTCTCTTGAAACGTATGGTATAAACTATTTGTTGCATTGTGCATGAAAAATTGCATACACGTTGCACTTGCGATTGTCAAGAATGCTGTTCTAGAAGAATTTCACATTGCAATCATTCGCAACTTGCCATTTACGTATACGTAACTATTTCAACAATAGAGCCCCTGGCTCTCATTTGCCATTTTTATTTAATTAATGATTGTATTCACAAGAGCCTGTACTTTTAATTTATTACAACTTTTTATATACGCAGCTGCACAACAATATGCTGTTCTTTTTATTTCTCATTTTTATAGTATTAATTATTATTTTTGGACATATAGTAATGAAAGTAATAAAAATAGTGAATCAATTACCTACTAGTAAAAATTAACTATTAAAAATAGATTAAAAACTAATTTCTCATAAGTATTAGGTTCTTCCTCATTCGCGCGCACTCGCGTGGGTAATTTGACAAATTTCAAAAATAATCTCACTTATCGTAGATCAATTAATTAAACATTCTAAGAATTTTATTAGGAAAATATTGCGTTTATTTAATTTATATTAATGTAAGCAATACTATCTCTTATTGCTTAAATACTGAAGATGATTCAAAAAGGAATCGAAACGTTCGTTTTACATCTATTAAACCTTTATTCTATAATTTCCATTTACATACTGACCCTCATTTACAATTTTTATTTCATTTATAAAACAAAATGAAAATTGTGCAAATTAGAAACTTGCGCATTGCTTTCTCATCATTTCATTTTGCTCACAAAGCTTAAGCTTTTTAAAGTAAGTGAGTTTTTAATTTGGCTTCCTCATAGAGGAAGATATCCCAAAATTTGCGGCAGTTACAGCGTGTATAGACATTTCTCAAAAAATTCAAAATTGATTAAAAAATGAACTCTTTTACGGTTCTTCATCAAATTCAATACCAATCATCCTTTAATGATTCTTTATTTATATAAAAAATCTAATTTAATTCTAAAAATTTGCAAAATTTGCAAAAGATCGTGTACAAACATTTTTCAAAAATTCAAAATTTTATAAAAATAAACCCTTTCATAGATCTTCCAAATTCAATGTCAATCATTCTTTAATGATACTCTGTTCATTTTTAAAAATTTACCCCGATATCTCAAAAATTGCGGAAGTTGAAGATTATACAATATACATTCCGTACATACAGACAGACATTTTTAGAAAATATAATTTTTTGACGTTTTGGGACATTCTAAACATTATGCATATTAACATAGAAAACTGGAAAAAAAATTTGTCATGAAAACAATGCTTCTTCTATGAGAAAGAAAAAATATAAGTTTCTAACACTCCCTGACAGAATATGTCATTTTAAGACTCATCAGTAATTGAATAACATAAGTGAAATGCATAAATAAGAAATGTATGTGTTAGATTATATTTTGGATAAAGTATTCTCTCCCTCTCCCTTCCCCCCTCTCTCTCTCTCCCCCTCTCTCCCATTCTCTCTCTTTCTCCCTCCCTCTCTCTCTCTCTCTCTCTCTCTTTCTCTCTCTCTCCCGTTCTCTCTTTTTTCTCCCGCTCTCTTTCTCTTTCCCTCCTGCTCTTTACCTTAGCGTCACTACTGTTAACTGCATCGCTTGATACATATCATATACATATGCACGTACATACATATTGTCTCTCAAGGCGTATTTCCACAAGCGAATAATCGTACAGAGCATTATAAACGTACCTTGAGGGATAAAATCGCTTTGTATGGTGCGTGCGGGCATACGTACGTGAATCTGAAAGTTGAAGAAGAAATTTTTTTCACAATTCTGAACCCAACGATTATTATATCTCAGGATTGACAGCACCAATCTTATTGAAACTGGTTGCAATCAAAAGCTTGCATCCATATTATATCATAAAAGTGCCATTAGATTTTTTATTACAGCTTTAATTCCTGAGGTATTTTAATCGAAAGTTTATCAAAATCTTCATTATAGACATAACATAAATTATCATTATAGACATAAAACTCCGGATGAGCTATTTGGTAGCGGCGTGGCCCCTGTACATAGACAAATTCTTCACATGACAGAAAGTTTTTGTCATGTACTTGGCGATTTTTTTATGAACTTGGCGTCGCAACGCTACCGCGTCGCTTGATACAACTCTTATTTATTTTTAATTATGTTAAATATTATTACTATATATAATTATAATCAAGAAAGTATATTAATGATACTTTTATATTTACAAGAATACTTCACAAAATGCGATGTATTTTCTTATAAATAAGAAAAAATTAAATCACATAACCGTTTACGTAAACAAAAATACGCTTTTCAAATTTTACAAACAAATTTTTATAGAAATAGATAAACATATCAAATATCATTAATACACACTCAGCATACTTCTTATACACGGTGTCCCAAAAATTTTGACACACCCGAAGTGTAAAAGTAGATTCGGCCAAACTGAGTCGAAAAATCCTGTATCATTTTCCTCTATAACGCTTCAGAAAGAAATTATTATTGAGTAAAGTTTAGCCAATCATCGCCTTAGCCCATTCGACTCAGTTTGGCCCAATCTACCTTCACACTTCGGATGTGTCAAAATTTTTGGAACACTCTATATAATTTAAATTAGATTTTCTGTTTGTGAAATATACATAATTCTTTTTATTAATTATATATATTACAAATTTATAATTAAATTAATTTAATCAAGATAGCGCATATTTATATAACAAATTAATTTTAATTTTTTAAATATTATTAATTTATTTTTAATATTTTTATAGTAACAATACTAATTAAAAATAAATGAATTTATATATGTGTATATGGCATAAATATATTAATATAGATAATAATAATAATACAATGTGTTCAATTTTATAGCATCTCTCTTTTAATTTACAATATTGTAGAGCGCTAGTTTATATTATATTTTCGATAGACATGTAAATAGAATTTTGATTTAATTTTTGTTAATTCTATTTTGTTTTTATTGTTAAATACATATTATTTTTAAAATATCCAATAATATTTATTGTTATAATATTTATTGTATATTTTTCTTTTCTATTATTTCTTTTAAACAGCACAAATATACATACAACACTTCAAAAATATTGCATATTTAGACAATATAAATTATATTATTATTTAACAGTTATATTTGCTTATAAAAATTTTTAAATAAATATTTAAAAAAAATGTTATTTATCATTGTTACATACAATTCCTTGATAAACTTGTTTATTAATTTTAAACAATATTTATAAACTTTTTTTATTTAATATTTTATACATTAAATTCGTATATTAAATTATATGTTAATAGTTATATAAAATTATATGTTAATAGTTATATAAAAAATATAGTCAAGTTTAATCCAGAGATATATCCGTTATAAAGGAAAATCACTTACTTCTGACATTCTGTTTTTAACTGTATATGAATTGCATATCTAATAAATTTGATAAAAATATTGAAAATAGAAAAACGATAAAAAGTACTGTTTATTTACAAGTGTGTAAAAATACTGTGTGAAATATTTTTTAATAGCTTGCGTAGTTGTGTCGATATTAATTCCTTTGAAGTTGATGATGCTTATTGCCATATCCAAAATCAACACCGAAAAATTAACGTTAATACTGAAGTAAATGATAATTTACTTAGGCTTGTAGCTATATCTTGATCAAAGAAATAATCAAAATTATATTAGATAATATAAATACACATTATAATTTATTTCATAAATAATCTGATCTTTCGTATATTTATCTCGCATATATTATATTGAGACCACAGATATATAATATAGTAGACTTAGATAAAATATCTATGGTAAAAATAGATCGCTAACTTAGACTTTGCCCAAGTATAAAAAGGCTGCAATTGGATTTCCGGTTTTGGCCACGACAACTTACAACAAAATGACGATGGTGCGTATATAGTACGTATTATATATCCGGTGTGTGTTAATGTTAATGCATATGTAATACTCAGCATGATAACACCCAATATTTAATTATGAATTAAATTATGAATTTATATTTATCTTATTATAAATTATTATTACCTATAATTAATTTATTTTATTTATCTTTAATTTTATATTATTGTATTTGCTTTCTAATTTTTCATAATTTAAATTTATTTTTGAATTGTGAATTTATATTTGTGAAAATCCTGGATAAGATGCCAAACAGCTGCATTCCGAAATGTAAAGATATTACAAAAATAGTTTTTATTTACTTAGATATTTAGAATGCATTTATCTGTAATAAATATTTGAGTTTTGTAATATTTGAAGGTTATGCTTCAATGAAAAATTGTAAATATATCAGATTACTTTTAAATCGTTATGATATTTTTAAAATGTGGATCAATTCATCGGAAAAAATTTTAAACCAACGAAAAGTCATTTAATCTATAGTGCTTATTTCAGATAGTTACAGATTTTATAGAAAACAAAAGCGGCGTGTGTTTAAAAATCTTGTTGTGCCTTTGATATTTTTGAGACCCCTACAATTATGCCTATTATTGCGTGGAAAAATATACTAAAACCGAAAAAGATTCAATATTATTCGCTTCAATTCTATTGCCGAATACAGAATCAGTTAGTACAAATGTTACTATTGATACTATTAAAATAACCATGCAAAAGTCGAAAAAGTCATGGACAGTTCACTTTTAAGTTTGAAGAAGCAGGAAATGAATTCGCGGAAAAAGAAAACACAATAATGCTTCATAAGTTTTTAGATCGCGATCGCCACTTATTTCAAGGTCAAGGTCACTCAGGACAATGATCTTGACAACTTATGTCAAGATCAAGGTCATCCGTAAAGTTGTCCACTTTATGCGTATTTCCTAATTTTTATTATACGAACATCCGATGTTTGCTCCTTCTCAATTATTGTTAAAAATAATTTTTTGAAGACGGCTGAAGTAATTAAAAAAATATTTAATATTTTTAATGTTTGAAGGTGGATGTTTTTGAGTGACACCTACTACATATTTACAAAAATATCTTTGAATTCTCTATTCTTACATATATGTTTTCCAAATAGAAATGATAGAACATGATTTAAAAAATGAAACTCATGCAACAGCGTCGCGCTGCATATCGTCGATTAGTGGGGTGGAATCTATTTCTGTTGCATTGTTTAATTGCCATCAAAATTAGTGAAAATTAAAGATTTTTGTTTTAGTTATGCATTTATTCAGTTAAAGTGAACGTTTAAAATGTCTTTTTATATTACTATTATATTAATTTATTATGTTACTTATTATTATATTATTATGTTACTATTATATTACTATTATATTAGTTTCAGTGAAAATAAAATTATCATGAAAATATATCTGAAACAGACAAAATATTTAAAAGGAATTATATATTTTAATATATTAATAACAATATATCCATCAGACATGTCTGAAGTTAGCCTATAAATAATATAATTTCAGAGTTTACCGCAAGAAGATTGCAGTACGTTTAAACTTCTTTGGAAAGTTTAAAATCAAGGTTTTATTTTTATCTCACATATTTGTACTTATATTGCTTCTAATATTTACTATATTTACTATAAGATATTCCATATTTACTATAAAATCAAAAAATTTTCTTAATTTTTATCGCTATCACTAGAAAAAGAATTATTAATTTTAAATCAACAGAAATACTCAATGATATATTCCAACAAAATAATTGCCAGTAATTGAGGATAATGATGAAAATTTAAAATTTCTCTTGATTTGTAACGGTCGGGTTTTCCCGAGCGCTGGTGCTGGATAACTCGGCCGGGACCAGGGCTCGGAAGGGTATAGCAAGTATCGTAGCCGGGTGTACAATAAATAAATGTGTTTATTTACGTATAAGAATATGTACAATGTGTGAGTGAGTGTGTATAAATGTATAAGCGCGTAAGTATGGAATGAGTGTTGGATGCGTGAACGCGGTATCGCGTATGAATGTGCGTATAAATGACGTATGGTGGCGAGTGTATACAGTGTGTGTCGTATGTGTATATAATATGTATAGCGTAAGGCTGCGTGGCTCTTATGGATGCGTGTATATTACGGATGACCGGGAATGACGCGCGAGTGCGTGTCCGTCGGTCAGGCGGATCGGCGGATGCACGGCGGTGGTGCGATTTCGGTGCGTGATGCGCTCGAGTGCACACGGTAGGGCACTCGTGAGCGGCGCGATCGGACGCGGTAAATCGAACGGTCGCGTGCGATTATCGATACCCGGCGTCGATGGGTGGTAGCACCTGTCGGCCGGGTAATTGTAATGGCGCGCGGTATGCCTACGCGAGGGCGGGAGCCTCGCGTCTTGGCGAATCGCGTATTGCCAAATTCGGTGCGTAGGGCGGTCTCACGGCCCTACGCGCACGGATTCCGTCGCCGTATTAATGGCGAGTCTCTGGCGGATTTATGCCGGCGCGCGAAATACTTCGCGATATTTGTTCCGGATTTGCAAGGATGGGTTGCAGCGGATCAGGAGCGTTCGGCAGACGGGAATATCCGTCGGTGGCGGGTAATTTCCCACCGCTTGAGTAGTTGCCGGACGTTCGGTATTTTGTTCGGAGCGCTTACTTTTGGCGAGATGCTGGGAAAGCCCAGCAGAGGCGGAGTACTCCCAACCTCTATCTTGCTAGTAAACGTCTAGGTCTCTGGATTGCTCTGAGCGTCTTGCCGACTTCAGAGCGCGGATGAGATTCTCTCTTTTAGCCGGTGGAGCGTCTTTTTATACCCGGCGTCGGCGGTATCGCGTCGGCGCGATAATTGTTTTCCAACAATTCGGTTGAGCCCGACCGCGGCTCGGGAAGTTTCGGAAACGGTCGGAGCGGTTTCCCGAGCGCGCGAGCCGAGCTCCGGTACGGTGTGCCGACCCGGTTATAAAAGTAAACAAATATTATTACTTATTTATTTTCGCTCACCGCTTTAAAATATAATAGGGCGCGTAGCGCCTTCGCTCAGATGGTCCCTTGACTGGTGAGCTTGGGACGGCGGTCGGTTTGCGGCGTCCGGCGAGTAGACGGCCGCGTAACGATGGTCGTATCGTTACAGATTTTATAATAAATACAAGAGTAATACCAGTACAAATATAGACGAAGAAACTCAATAATCAAGCATCCCAAATTGTGAGAGGCAAGGAGACAAAAATCAAACATTCCAATTTCTTTTGGACATTTTTGTCAATACAATATTACACAAAATACTATTGTATTTATTAACAATTACAATTATCAAAAATAGTATGTATTAAATAATTATAAATAATTGTAATTATGTGAAGCTGTTTATTTTTAAAGTAGTTTATTTCTAAATTACACTCGAAATGAATTGTTAAAACGGCGCCCATAGCCGAGCACTGTATACATAAAATCACATTTCGATTGAGCATTGGCACTTTCCTATAAATAATACTACGTTTATATTATTATATTAGACATTATGCATTACGTTATGTAATTGAAAATATTCATAACATTTCGAGTTATTCAAAAATTAATTATAGATATATCAATAATAATTATATATCTTACACATTCTCCCACGAATACAAATTATTATTATATTACAATTAAGAGCGAATTACATATATCTTTATTATCTCAAAATACATAACATCTAATATAAAAGAGGGATATCACGATAAAAAATATATAAACTGTAATTATATGACAAAAGAATTATTATATTATTGTAACGTTCGCGTATTCTTATATTTGTATTCAAATATTCATTTTCTCGCACCAAATATTTAATGCAATTCGCGATATACATATACGATAAAGGATATATTCTTCAGCATCTTTGCAGCAAGCGATTCTGCTGTTCGTCTAAAAGCATCGAAGCTTCACTCATAATTTTGGCAGTAGTTCTAACCAAGAATAATAACTGATACTCGTCTATAATGATCAAAGCTGCCTTCGTCTTGACAAGGGCATGAAGCATGTTTGTTCTCTCGAGATCGAGCCACTGTTGAAGCGCCACTTCTCTTTCCCGTGGACCACTGAGGGGCACGTCGGCCGGACCCCATAAGGAAAATTCCAGCACAGATTTTACCTAATTATCGAATCAATTAATCTTATTTGAGTATCTTATATGAGATATCAATATATGTTTAAATAGAAATGAATGTAAAATAATTGTAGACAATAATTGTAGATAATAAAAATTGGATACTGCATTCTGTGGCAATAAAATCAATCTACGAAGGAAGCATACTAATTTTGACAATATAAAATAAATTTATATAAATTGATAATTATGAATTGAAGAATTTTTCTATGCAAACTTTTATATCCGGAATTTATACATCCAGAATCAAAATTCTTACCTGAGAAAGAGTGACGGCTTTCTCGCGTATTAGTAAATCCTGTACAAAGAGCAACTCGCTCGTCAGATGTAATTGCCGTAGTGGTATTAGAGCGCATTCGCACAGAGAGACTCCTTTTTCTCTAGGTTCATCGCTCAGGTCTATATTTAATTTCCTATAAAACGGAATTAAACGTAAATTAAGATTATCAATTTGTCATGACGTGAGAGAAAATACTAAACTAACTGATTCTTGCAAAAGATACAGACTATAGGAAACGTTCTCCCTGCAGAGTATAATGTCGTTCAGGGATCCATTGGCGTCCTCAATCCCGCGGGCCTGGAGACTCTTCAACGCATTAACCAATTGAAGAAGCACTAACGACGTCTCTCGCTTTGCATTCTCGTTGCTTATGTCCCTCGATATCGCGCCGAACGATTGTATGGTAGTCACGTGCAGGCATGAGAGGATCGAGACTGTCACTAAAATTATATAAAATTATTATACAAATAAAATATATACAAATTTTCTTGTCATCGCTGAAACGTAGCAATACCTTTGACATCTTTGTTAGCGGATGGTTGAATCTTATCGATCATCTCCTTCGGAGCTCTATCTACGAATTCTGTTATAGGCCTCAGATAAAAATCTTTTTGCAGTATAGGCATAGATAGAACGTCATGCAGAGACGTTTTGATCGTTCCTCGTCGCCGAACAAAATATCCTTCTGTCAATGAAAATCGACGACGCAACGTCGATGTTGAAATGCTTCAGCTGTGGGTTCGCATTTTGAAAGCACGCAGACCTGCCGGAAATTGTATAGCTTGATTTTTTGAAATAAGAAATTACAACATGATATCTCATCATTTTTTTACAAAAATTAATTATATTTATATTATTAGAAAATTCTATATCCTATCCTATTATATTTTTTTAAGTATTTTATATATAAATATCAATATATATTCTACTATTAGATTTTATATCTTTATAAATAAATGAAGAACTTTCTTAGATCTTAAATAAAATATTATATAAAATTATTTATACATATATTTATCTTTCATACACGGTAATTAATTACTTTTTTTTTAGATTCTTTAGCGAAGGTTGCAAGATATGAAACTTTGCCTAGAAATTAGAAATTAAGATTAATAAAAGATCTTTGTGTGAAGAATTGATGATTTTTAGCATAAATATTTTAGATTTATTGTTTTCAAGCTAGTTGATATAACAATAACAATGATAACCTGATACACACTTGTTCGAGAAATTGAGCAAGTGCTTCATGATTCGCTACGATCACTGCGCCGTAATTATCTTCGAGGCTCCGATGAACGATGGTACGTCATCTGGCGTTTACCTTAAGCGACCCATCCGCGGCTCGTCATCATTCCAATCCTGATCCTCTTACGCGCCCTTTAGTAGTTCAAAATTATTACATAGAAAAGATGTATAAATTTGAAGTACAACTTTTGAAATCTAATAAAACAAACCTCGTCGCCAGTATAAAAGGTATACGGAGCGTAAAGCTCACTTTCGGTCTCGCTGCCACAATATGACAACGAAGTCAATCTCACGAATGGTTGATGATGATGAACTTTGGGCTCTCCACTCATCGCGCTACTGTCAGACTTTCTCTTGCAGGCGCCGCGAAATCTGTCACCGTATCTATGACTATGACGCAGCTCGAGATTGGAATCGCACTAGGGTAAACTCGAGAGACACTCATACAGATGGTTGTCGTTGGACGTCTGTTGAAATGCGCAATTACACGCTGTACCGTTGCAACCAAGTTGCACAGAAGCCGCACTCCGGACGGCAATGAAAGACGATAAAAACTTATCCTTCTTTTCTACATTAATATTGGAGCTTAAGTATTCATTTTATGGTGTTTGTTTTTTTATTCAAAGATATTAAAATTGATTGCATACAGGATATATATAGGATATATATAGGATATTTTAAAACTAAAAAATATTTCTTTTTTCTATAGCAAATTCTGTGATTAACTTGAAGATAAATTTTTCTTCAAAGATGTCGATATCTTTCAATTTATAAACGCGATTGGAAAAGAAGCGGTTTCCGTAAAATAAACTTTATGGAGAAATCAACAAAGCTATACCTTTTGCGCGCAATTAAATTCAGCAAAGAAATTTACTTTAATAAAAATTCAATTTGAGATTGAGTTACAAAAATAATACAATAGAGGAAAAATGATATCTTTCCCTCTCAATATTATTGCTAAAGAAAAATCGGCTTTAAATTGATCAGAGATTCTGCTATTAAAAACCCGGAGCGAGAAATCATGGTGAAATGGACGAGGGGGATGGAGTCTCTTATCGGCGAATTGGAAGTGGATCTGACGGTCGCGAGGCCGATATCGTAATCCTGATGATGTTGATTTACCACGCTCGTAGTGGCCGATGTAACATTATCATTATGCGTTCTCCTAGGGATAGGCTGGGACACGGTACAGTCTCTCATACTAGCGGTACGCTGCGGTTTCGAAGATGCCAGGACGTTGCGCACCTCACCTGTAACATCCTCCGCTGCTGCAGGCATACGTCCGCCATTTGTTAAGCGCCACAGGTTAGTTACCATAAGACATGTCACGAAACTGGGACTAGCTATCTAGAGACAAACTAAATTCTCGCAAACGATGGATACACATCCGCACGTGTCGCGCATAAAACTGCAACGACGAAGTCGTTAGGTCACCCATTACGAGCTTTGTTGGTCACGCATATGGCGACAAATGCTGTCAGTATAAAGAAAATTATTTTTTTTTTACGTAAACGATTTTTGGTATCCGGTTAATAAAATCGAATGCCAGAGAATGAATCAAGATTTTACATTCGGGCATTCTCCTGTAGAAATATAAAAAACCGATTTTTATTTTATAGAAGAAAACATTGGAAAAACGTGTTATTATTTTCAAAAAATCAAATTTTTTTTATTATTTTTTTAAAATATTGTATAATATTAATTTTCTTCATATTTTTGTTAATATAAACGTGACACTTAAAATCTTTTGGAGGATACTTAGAACAGTGATCTTGACAACATATGTCAAGATCAAGGTCATTGGAATAGGGTCTGTTTTTGTAAAGTTTTATCAATTCTAATTTTCCTACATAAAATCACATCTTGCACAAAATGATTTATTCATTTAGCAGTATTGCTGAAATTATTCCAGCATTCGCAATTGTTACTCCATCACTCAAATAGTCAATCAAACTTTAATATATCGAACTTTCTCTAAATATTTGAATATATTTGAATAAAATCTACATATTACTACATAGTAAAATCTACATATTAATTCAAGCACAAGTTGACAATGCAAACGTAAATCACGCGGGGATATTTCTCGCAGACAAAAGACTTTTCTACAACGCCTGTTATACTGGGTTTACAAAGCAGGAACAGGATTTTTCTTCGCAAGCGTACGTTTAATTCTTAGATCGGCTAAAAACTCTAAAGGGTAATACAGTCGCAGATGATACAGTCGCAGTACGTGCAATGCATGCGGCGTTAGTTGCACCCAGCTTCGGTTAGAGGAATTCCGCCCGAGTTGACGAGTAATGTCATATGCAACCGTTACATAACTATCGCGAAATGAGAGAGAAAAAAAACAGAGAAAAAAGTAAATATGCGAAATGCGCGCGCGATTTCACATTTGAATGGAGCTGCGCGTTTACGTGCGCGTTGAACGTTATTCGCGTTAAAGAGAGGAGAAAAAAGAAGAAGGGGGAGACGGAGGGCACAGATGCGAAGGTGCAACGAACAAGCCACAGCATCGGGGGAAGGAAAGGGGGAGAATACATGTTCTTAAATGATCACAGAAGATAAGAACGATCGAGATTTCAATGATCAAAAGAGAACAAGATTCCCTGAATTTTTTTTTTTTTACATAATATACATTTATTTGCGGAACACACAAAATATTTGACCTCTCACAGCTTTCGCTTTCCTGCAAAGTGAACAGTTTACAAACAGCATCTTTTATATCGATATAGATATAGATATATAACAAATAACGCATTCATATATTTCATCAGCTATTCTCAAACCTTTTATTGTAATCTTATAAACGGATAAATCATCTGCTTTGTAAAAAAAAAAAAAAAAAGTTAAAAGCAACTATATCTCGATCAATATTGTTCAATATTACTTTATGTAGAATGATACCAATGCTTGATAATTAAATCTTGTCCAAAAGAATAACAAATAAATTCTTCCAATAAGAGAATATTATAAAAAAACATCATTATTGATATAACACATGTATCACAGAATATTATAACTTTTCAAGGATACTTTTAACGCTTCTTCAGGGTTTAAAAAGCATGTAATAGTATAGCCAGTTTATATGAGTTCTATATATTTTTCAATACTACAAATTCGAAGAATTATATTTTATATCGCATCTCTTTCTCTCTCTCTCTCTCTCTCTCTCTCTCTCTTTCTCTCTTTATCATTGCACAAAAATAATCATCAAAATTTGAACTCATCTAAATTATACTTCACTTTCAATTCCTACAACTTTACACGCAAAATCTAATTAAACGCGACGCGTTAAGCAAGAGATTATTTATCCTCCCCGAAGATGCGAGTTAAGTGCAGATCATCCATGATATGGATTACGTGGCTCGATCGCTGTATCCGCGCAAGAGCGACGTCTCTCTCGTTTTAAAAAGCGACTGGCGCGCGAGTCCGTGTGAATATGGCTGTTAACATCGAGAATGATCCCCGATGATTGCGTGCTCAGTTGCACTGTATGGGCCTAAACTTACCCAGATTCGCGTAAATCGAGTCCGAAATCGTCGCGGTTGTTGGTCTCCAGATGGCTTTCGAGGTAGACATCTTGTCGCCTTTGCTCGGAGAAGCGACGCTCTGTTTCGTCTTCGTGCGAGGTGGCGACGATCTGACCGGCTTGTTTGCCGAGACCAGCCTCGAACAATCCTCCAAGAACTGATTTCTTGGCGGCGGCGGTGGTTTTCCGAGTCTCGCTGCGAGACAAAGGAGGGTCTCGGTGAAAAATGGTTTTCATATTCTTCAAATTTTTTTATATTCAAGTAGCAAGGCGCTAGAATATCTCCATGATGTATTATTAATACAATATAATAATAATAATAATAGTATGCACCACCAAAAGATAATAAGCTATTTTTATCAAAATTATTCTGCTATTGATTCTTTGTGCATTATGAGTGATAAACCGTATTTTCCGCTTCAATTCTTTTTTTTTTAATGATACATTGGTTTATCGTATCTAATTATCTGATATTATGCAAAAGAAAACAAAATGCGACGAAAGAGGATAATTTCACAAAAACTATTTAATTAAAAGTTAAATTGAAAATTTATGAACTTTTCTCTATTTTCTTGCAGCTTGGCATAATCCATCGAGACATCAAGCTCAAAAATATACTGATGGATAAAGACGGACATCTCATATTAACAGATTTTGGCGTTAGCAAGGAGTTCCTATCGCACGAGAGAAACGGCAACGCGTACCTATTCGTTTTGTGGAACGATCGAGTACATGGCGCCGGAATTGATACAAGGGGGCACTACTGGCCACGATATTGTGAGTCGAAACCTTTTAACATTTGCACATTACTCGTGTTAATTAACCTTCCTTTCCTTCTCAGACTTTTTTCTTTAATAATAATTTATGATTATTATTTTAATCTGTTTTAATTCTTCTCCTTTTTTCCCCCTCTCTCGCTCTCTCTCTCTCTCTTTCTCTCTCTTTTTTCTCTCTTCTCTATTCCTCTTTCTCTCTCTTTTCCTCTCTCTTTTTCTCTGTATAATTAAATTTGTATTTATTTTTTATGAATTATTACGTAACGTGTTTGAAAAGCGATGAAATGTAGAGTATCAAATTAAATTTTCGCAAATAAACAATCAATTTTAAATTAATTGAAAAATGTGCAAATAAAAGGTAATAACCTGAAAAAGACTTGAAAAGACTTTGAAAACAAATATAAGTAAGTTTTATAATAATACAGCCGTATGTACAGGGTGTTTTTAATTAAGTGCGAAAAATTTTAGGAAATGATTCTTTGTCAAAAATTATGGGAGATTTTTTATATAAATATATACTTCTATGTTCCTCCTTGAGAAGTTATATTATTTTTATAATGTTATATTATTTATATTATTATATTATTTATTTTTATGTCTCTCTTTCAGAGAAGCAAATAAAAATTCAATTCTTATTTACTTTAACTTTTGGATAAGAAAAATGAAATTTCATGGACATTTTCCACTGGTAGAAAAAATACTTATTAATATTTTTTTAATCTTCTCATATTATTATAAGAGGATGAAACTAACAACCCTTATTCAACTGTATTCCCTATGAGAACTTTAAATCCCTATTTTTTAGTAATGTTATGCTTTTAGAACTTTTTAACGGACCGGAATGTGATTATCTAAAAATATGCGTTAAAAAGCTTGATTTCTTTAGAAACTTTTTTATTTCTTTTATTTTTTTTTTTTTAAATT
Source organism: Cataglyphis hispanica (assembly GCF_021464435.1). Taxonomy (NCBI): domain Eukaryota; kingdom Metazoa; phylum Arthropoda; class Insecta; order Hymenoptera; family Formicidae; genus Cataglyphis; species Cataglyphis hispanica. Next base: position 462,390 of record NC_065969.1, on the reverse strand, counting down.
AATAGTTTTCCAGAAAAAAAAATACATTATTATTCATAGCACTGTATTAAATGGCACAGGTGTTACGTCCGGTAGACTTCACGAATATTCCTTTTTTTTTCACTTCTCTAATATATAAATTATTGGGTCTTGCAGACCGCATGGTTGTTTTCTTTCATAGAAAATCCGTTAGCGACATAAATTTACGTTCTAAGAAATACTACGTCCGACAGAAAAAATAAGCAGGCGAAGTCTGTTAAGCAGGACTGTGTAATCTCGTTGTCTAAAGTCAGCGGATCTATAAATTTAACGTTACAATTCTGAAGGTTCGAGAATTTTAAACAAAAGATAACAGACGGTCAAGCGTTAGAAATATAAAACCATGTGGAAGCGAACGACAAACAGACAGCGAGATATGCAAGCTCAAGCTCAAATATCAGACTCAAGAACTCCAAGCAAAAGTAGAGCGAGGTCCAGAACAATGCATAGACGATCCGGAGTCGAAAACTCGCGACACTTGACACCACATGCTTGCTTGCCAGACCACCCTCTTACGTTATCTGTTTATCATAAATTTCAAGTGAAATGTCAACCTAGGAGATCAAAGCAAACTGGGGATGACTCAATCCGTAAAATGAAAGCCTCACCCTCACCCGATAGCAACTACTCTCCATTGGTCAAAACTCAGCGAAGATCTTCACCAATACCTATGATCTAAGAATCTAGAGTAACGCCCTAGGAAAAATCGGAGGGCGTGATTAGAAACAACTATTCGTTAAAATAGATTAATAAACCAATGGAGAGGAGGAGCAAAAGGGCTTAATAAACGTCGGACAGGACCACGCGACACGTACTACGTTCTTTTCATTTAGAAAATTTTACCAGTCTCCTCATATACTCGGTCGAGATTATAGTGCGAAGTGTGCCGTGTCCTCGCGAAAAGACTTTGCGACATATAATTATCTTAAGGACCCAAGACTTTATCGTGAACCGATTCCTACCCTCAGTGTATGTCGAGTTAAGATTTTATAGTGCGTTTAGTGTTATAAAGACTGTGCGAACCAATCAACAACCTTATTGTGAATACTGAGGAAGTCAACCTCCACCCGACGAGCTCGAGCCAAGATCTACAGGGTCGATCACGTTTTTTTTTCTCAAGTCAAGTATCATCGCACTCAATAAATAGTAAGTGCTTAAACTCTTCAACTAATTAGCCTAAAATAATTCTTGGTTAACCATCCAACTAAAACCTTACTCGAAATCCTATTATATCGATCATTAACAATTTAGAATTATTATTAAAATTAAATTATTATTATTACATTTCTATTCTACTTCCCATACTTCCGAAACTCTTTATCAGTCACCAAGGGTCGTTCGCATTTTGCGGAGCTACCCGTGACTCTCTCATTATCTCTCTCTCTTATTATACAGTTACCAAGGGTCGCCCGCGTTTTGCGGAGCTACCCGTGACTCTCTTATAATCTCTCCTATTATTCAGTCACCAAGGGTCGTTTGCATTTTGCGGAGCTACCCGTGACTCTCTCTTTCTCTCTCTAACTCTCTTTCTGACTCTCTCACTCTCTTTATAAGTCACCCAGGATCGTTCGCATTTTGCGGAGCTACCCGTGATTCTCTCACTCTCTTTATCAATCACCAAGGATCGTACGCGTTTTGCGGAGCTACCCGTGACTCTCTCATTACCTCTCTCTCTCTCTCTTATACAGTTACTCAGGGTCGTCCGCGTTTTGCGGAGCTACCCGTGACTCTCTCATAATCTCTCCTATTATTCAGTCACCAAGGGTCGTTCGCATTTTGCGGAGCTACCCGTGATTCTCCCTTTCTCTCTCTGACTCTCTCACTCTCTTTATAAGTCACCCAGGGTCGTTCGCGTTTTGCGGAGCTACCCGTGATTCTCTCACTCTCTTTATCAATCACCAAGGGTCGTTCGCGTTTTGCGGAGCTACCCGTGATTCTCTGACTCTCTCACTCTCTCTTATACAGTTACTAAGGGTCGTCCGCGTTTTGCGGAGCTACCCGTGACTCTCTCATTATCTCTCTCTCTTATTCAGTTACCAAGGGTCGCCCGCGTTTTGTGGAGCTATCCGTGACTCTCTCATAATCTCTCTCTCTCTTATTATTCAGTTACCCAGGGTCGTTCGCGTTTTGCGGAGCTACCCCTGACTCTCTCATTATCTCTCTTTCTTATTATTCAGTTACCCAGGGTCGTTCGCGTTTTGCGAAGCTACCCGTGACTCTCTCATTATCTCTCTCTCTCTTATTCAGTTACCTAGGTCGTTCGCGTTTTGCGGAGCTACTCGTAACTCTGTCATAATCTCTCTCTCTTATCATTCAGTTACTTAGGGTCGTCCGCGTTTTGCGGAGCTACCCGTGACTCTCTCACTCTCTCACTCTCCCTCTCTATCAACTATCAAGTTTGTTGCAAAGCCCAAGAATTATTTCGGATATTTTTTTTTATATCCCCAAACCGTTTTTTTTTATTTTTATTTATTATTATATACTCCCTCAGTGGAAGGAGTAAATCGGAAACGTTCCTCCCGTGCGTCGGTGAAGCGTGCGCGTAACCGTCGAAATAAACGACTTAAGAAGAGGTTGGCTCGGGCTCAGGCGGAAACTAATTCATCAACCGACGTTAACGTTAATATCAACATAAACATATCCACTACCGATACTCCTCGCTCCCCTACCCCCGTTACTTCTCCTCCACCCCTTTCTACCCATTCAAGATCGGAGTCGCTCACCCCCTCGATCATTATTTTGGATGACTCCCCCTATTCTTCCCCTCATCGCCCCCCTCACCAGGAAGACCCCCTTGAACTACGGGGTACTGACTACGAAACAGAGGAAGTATCCACAGAGACCAAAGACTCGTCTCGGTCCGAACGGGAGCCGTCACCCCACCGGCCAAGCTTTTCCGAGGACTACTACTTCCGACTACTTCCGCTTCTGGATATTGGCCCAGTTCCCCTCGATTTACGACCCACTTCCGGACGGAGCCATTTGCATAGGGCCCGGCCCGGTGGACCTCGAGGAGTTGCTGACTGCACTGACGGAGGGCCTACCAGACACCGTAATCCCGTGGTTCGTCCCTGGATGTAACTATCCTGTCGCTGTTCCTATAGAAGTCCTCTGGAGGCAATTCCCCCCTTCTACATGTATCCTAGAGGATATCCCATAACACACACACACACACACACATATACATACAAAGACATATAAATACAAAATAATAGTTAATAAGCAATATATACTAAGCTAAAAACTAGATAAACCTAATAATTTGTTCCTTGCTCTCATTTTTCTTTTATTACACAATAAATGTGAAAATTTGATATGTAAACAATAATATTTTTTTTTGCTTAACCCTTTTCCTATCTCATATCCCGAGATCGCACAAGGTCCCGTCCCGGATAATAAGGATTTAGTTCCTTTATCGAAAAGGGGACCATCGAACGAACGGCCTACTGACCGAGTAAAAGCGACTCTTCCGGTCGTTGACCTGTCGCAGGCCCAGGTCATTTCGACTCCGAGACACTCGTTGTCTAGCGTTTGTCTAGCGGAGTTAAATAGGTTACGCCCTCCCGCTGACCCTGACTCTAAAGGGTCTGGACGTAACACAGGTTTCAAGTTACGAGAAGTTGAATTTTAGAAAAAAATAATAAAATGAGTAAAAAAAATTTATAGTAAATATTGAAAAAAATTAATTTTAATTTGTCTAAAATTTAAAAATTATAAAAATTTAATTTTTATTTCTCCTTTTGGAGGAATGTAACTCAAGGAGGAATATAGAAATATATGTTTAATTAATTTTCGATAAATAATAATCTAAAATTTTTCGCATTTATTTAGAAACATCCTGTATTTACATTATTATAGGTACATTCATTTTAATTTTTTTATTTCAATTATAATATTCAATTATAATTTATAAAACAATAAAATAATGTTATCATAATATTATCACACAGGCTGTCGATTGGTGGAGCGTGGGCGTGCTAACATACAAATTGCTGACCGACTCGTCACCTTTCGCTGGATGGCAAAAACTATCAGCAGGAAATTTCGAAGAGGATTCTGATGAGCGATCCACCGTCGAAGCCAATTCATCTGAGTGATACTGTGTGGGATTTCATCACGCGTTTGCTCATTAAAAATCCGCGAAGAAGGCTGGGCGGTGGACCAGCGATGCAAAAGAGGATAACATTAATGTAACATGTAATTTACCTCTTATATTAATGTTATATAACTATAATTTATATGAGTAAGAAATTACTACTAACGTATATAACCTGATATATTCGTGTTATGTTGCGTGTTATATTTCGTTTTATTATAACAATATAACAGTTATATATTTGTGTTTGCTGGGTTCTATTATCTAGATCAACGTTTATTTATGTAAATGATGATTATACAAGCACACTTTTTTGTGCTATTAAAATATCTGATACATAAAAGAGATGTAAAACAATACTGTATTACTAAAGTCGATGTTTCTCAGTGAGAGTGTTTACTCAAAATATGAACAAAATTTTATTTTTAATACCGCTATCGAGAGAGTAGTAAAATGGTGAGAATTTTATTACGTTAAACGGGGTTGCCTGTGATTATAATGCGAGAATGATACATCTTAAGTTTTTATAGCTTATACGATAAGTTATTTCAACTTATTACAGGCTACCGTTACAATTTTCTTTCGCCATCACTTCTTGCAATCGATAATCTTAATGAAATCACGGTAACGGTCGATGAGCCAACACGAAGAAAATTTTAGTGAATATTTATGATGACTGTATAAATGGTGAATGTGCCTAAGAAAACTCCTTGAACTATGAGTACATTAAATTAATGTATTAGAGATTAGTGGCGTACGTGCAAATATAATAATATAAGCATCTGTTATCTTCACCAGATAGCTTATTAGAGAAAAAAAGGAATAAGCTGAGAAGTTAGGTTTGCTTAAAAGAAAAAAGAAAATAATACATATTTTCCTTTTTTACAAATAACAAAATTAAAAATGATGATGATTATTATATTTGTACGATTTTTAAAACAATTCTCCTTAATAATTATTTTAAACCTAGAGCTATTAAATATGGAGATCGAAGAAAAGAAACTAAATTATATAACGTAAAAAAAAAGAAAAGACGGTTGGACAGACAGGCAAAATTTCGGAAAAATAACAGATTTTTCTGTTAACTTAATATCGATATAATCAAACTGTTGCGAGAAAATAAATTGTGGAGACCCCTCACATATCTATAGTGTGCGCAGACATATTAGACCTACAATTTAACGCCGGTTCCGAACGGACTTAATTAATGGCGTGCTCATGGCAAGATACTATAATACTACTACTACTCTTCTCTCAGTAGATTTGCGCCATTGCCTGCCGAGAGGTGGCGCGATCGCGAATTCCTACCGATATATTTTTTAAGCTCGGACTGGATTTGAACTTGAGACCTTTTGGCATAGAAGAAAGCAAACACACAGCTCTCTGCGCCACGATCGCACACATAAGCAAATTGATTAAATATAAATTTATATTAAGATTAAATATAAATTTAAGTTCAAATTATTATTTTGATTCAGTTTTTATTGCAATATTCGACTAAATACCTTTCTCGCAATTTTATTTCGGAGAAATAACAGATGTTTCTGTTAGTATCGATACAATCAAACTGCTGCGAAAAAATAAATTTAGTTAAACTTAATATAAGTATAATAAAAGTAAGATTAAATTTAAGTTCAATTTATTATTTTGATTTAATTTTTATTGCAATTTTCGAGCAAATACTTTTTTCGCAATTTAATTTATATATCTGAGAATAATGAAAATTGATTTAATAAAATTCTATTTTTCAGTTTATGTTGTATTTGAAAATGTAGAATGTTTAAATTGGAAAAGAAGGGTATTTCTTTCTCCCTACACATTTTCTCATCAAAAAGCACTGATTATAAGAGGAAATCTATTTGTTATACTGTATATAAAATAATTTGCATTTTTAGTTTTTAATTTTTATTTTATATTAGACTTATTTATATTATATTAGACTTATACACCTTACTCTAGTTATTATAATAAGACGGCTGTCTTACTTGCTATGAGACACTGGCAATCGCTGTGAGAAATGAACTAGCAAAATGGCAAAGATTGAAATGTGATTGTATATCAACTCAGACGCGTGTTAATTGGAGAAGATCTTATATTATCTTCTGTATTGAAAGAGTTCTGCAAAAAATAGTATGCACACATGCTTCTACCAAAAATGACTGAAGCAATACTGCTCTTTAATAAGACCAGAAACAAAAAAGTACGATAGTAGCGATGAGAAATTATGTACATATAAATAAGAAATATTATTGAAAATTTTTCATCATTTAATGATTACGTAAAAATATTTAAGACAATAAAAGTGCGCAGATATGTAACAGATTATATATTTCGGAGAAAGCATTTCACGCTCTATAGAGAATATTCTTTAAGAGAGAAGAGATATATATTTTTTTTCTATGTAGATTCGTATATATAAAAGTTATCATTGCACCTCATAAGTCGCATAAGTTGTTTGAAAGAGAAAAAATCAATTTTTTCTAGTATTATATATTACTTGTTATATTAGGATGCTCCTTCAAAATTTTTATTAGGTTTCAAAATGAATATAAATAGATCATATAGAAAGTAATAATTAGACATTAATTTATTTTTACTCTAATTCTCAAATTTAATAGCATCGCTTATACAATCGACACAAATGTCTCTATCTCTATATATTAAAGATAATTATATAAATTATTTTACAATTTATCAGATGTTCAAATATTAAATTTTGTCAATAATTAATATTTTTTGCATTCATATAATATTATTTAAAATTATATTATTGAAAATTATATTTTGTTTCATATTTGAATGGTTTTCATACACTTTGCCTGGATACTCTTAAAATCTTATGCCTTAAAACTTAAAATATAATTTTTATCAATATTTCATTATTACATGATCCCCATCAATTAACTACATGTCTAATCACTGTCATTTATTTTCTTTAGTTAAAATATACTATTGCGATTATAGCATGTATAAAAGTATATACACCTGTTTAAATACTATTTGCATAGATTGTAACGATACGAACATCGTTACACGGCCGTTCACCCGCCGGACGCCGCGAACCAACCGCCGTCCCAGTCAAGGGACCATTAGAGCGAAGGCGCTACGCGCCCTATTATATTTTAAAGCGGTGAGCGAAAATAAATATGTAATAATATTTGTTTACTTTTTATAACCGGGTCGGCACACCGTACCGCAGCACGACTCGCGCGCTCGGGAAACCGCTCCGACCGTTTCCGAAACTTCCCGAGCCGCGGTCGGGCTCAACCGAATTGTTGGATAAACAATTATTGCGCCGACGCGATACCGCCGACGCCGGGTATAAAAAGGCGCTCCACCGGCTAAAAAGATAGAATCTTCTCTGCGCTCTGAAGTCGGCAAGACGCTCAGAGCACTCCAAAGACCTAGACGCTTACTAGCAAGATAGAGGTTGGGAGTACTCCGCCTCTGCTGGGCTTTCCCAGCATCTCGCTAAAAATAAGCGCTCCTAACAAAATACCGACCGTCCGGCAACCATTCAAGCGGTGGAAATTACCCGCCACCGACGGATATTCCCGTCTGCCGAACGCTCCTGATCCACTGCAATCCATCCCTGCAAATCCGGAACAAATATCGCGAAGTATTTCGCGCGCCGGCATAAATCCGACAGAGACTCGCCATTGTTACGGCGACGGAATCCGCGCGCGTAGGGCTGTGAGACCGTCTTACGCACCGAATCTGGCAATACGCGATTCGCAAAGACGCGAGGCTCCCGCCCCTCGCGTAGGCATTACCGCGCGCCATTACAATTACCGAGCCGACAGGTGCTACCACCCATCGACGCCGGGTATCGATAATCGCACGCGACCGTTCGATTTACCGCTTACGATCGCGCCGTTCACGAGTGCCCTACCGCGTGCACTCGAGCGCATCACGCACCGAAATCGCACCACCGCCGTGCATCCGCATTTCCGCCTGACCTACGGACACGCACTCGCGCGTCACTCACGGTCATACGTCATCTACACGCGCATTCATACGCTATATATTATATACACACCCGACACACATTGTATACACGCACAACCATCCGTCATCTATACGCACATTCATACGCTATACACATACACGCATCCGACACCCATTGCATACTCGCGCGTTTATACCTTTTATACACGCCCATTCACACGTTGTACATACTCTCATACGTAAATAAACACATTATTTATTTTATACCCGGTTACGATACTTACTATACCCTTCCGAGCCCTGATCCCGGCCGAGCTATCCAGAAACAGCGCTCGGGAAAATCCGACCGTAACAAGATAATACTTTAAACCTTTTTTATATATAAATTTTTATCTATTTTTACAAAGTTTAAATATTACAATGCGATAATTTGTGATTTAAACAAATTTTAATTACATATTATTGTTTTATTTAAATTTTAGATTTTCTGAATATTAAATGTGTACGAGAGATTTTTACATCGATTATATAAACTTTTCTATTGTATTTCAATATTGAACATAATCAAATTTTCATCTTCTGATATTATATATAAGTTACTTATTTTGTGATTTTTAATATACGTATATATAATCGAATTATATATGACATGTAATTTAAAGAATAATATGCGTTTTGCTATACTTAAAATAATGTGAGCAGTAGTAATACTTACGAAAAACATAAATATAATTTAGCGTATAACTGACATATTTTATATATTACTGCATATTAATTATAGGCCATACAGATTATATATAAAGAATTTTAAATAAAATAGGATAACTATAAAAGGATATATCTCATATTTTTATACACACATATTTTTTAAGGTGTAAATTCAACATTAAAGGTTTATTATTTGCTTGTATATGTAACTGAATAGAACATGCCAAAGAATAGTGTTGAAATAAGACCAAAATTTATTTGTAACGGAAATATGAAATTGATCTATCTGTATATTATTTTAGTATATATAATAAATTATTTTGAACCTGCTAAATTCGAATATAAAGCTTAAAATTGTCCAAAATGTAGGAAATTTTGTGAAAATGTAATTATTTTACGGGAAAGGCACATTTTCCAGAAAATATTTTCTAAAGAACAAATGATAAGTGTAAAATAATTTTTTATTGATTATTTTGAGAGAAAATCCGTGCTCCAAAATTTATTATCATTATTGAAAATTTATAAAATATTTATATTTATCTAATACTTATTTATATTATATTTAGTTATATTAACTATGGATGTTCAATACTGGCAGTGAATTTTGAAACACAGCGATCAGAATTCCACATTTTATGCTTTGAAAGCTGACGCTGCATTCCCTACCTTTTTCATTATTCGCTCTAGCATATCGCATATACATTTTCCTTCTCTTACCTATAGTGAGGACTGTAGTCAGACAAGAGAGCAAAAGTACAAGTATAAATATATTTAATAAGCACAATGCTCTATGCAGTTTCGCTTTACGTGAAAGCGGTGAGGTCGCTCAAATTGTGTCATGATCACAATCAATATCAGTATTATTTTCTCAGTTAAACTGTTAGACACAGTCTTTTTATTTAACAAATATATATAAAGTACGATCTCATTTCGATTATTTTTACTCCGAATGCAGCTAGGACAAAACTACATATGTATATCACTCCATTCTAATAATAGTAGAGCAGTGTGCTTATTAAATATATTTATATTCGTATTTTTATTCTATTGCTTTACTATATCTTGTTAGTTGATGAAAGCGAGCGGTTGCAGCATCCCTCCACTCCTCTATCTATCTCTTTCTGTCAAAAATGTCAATAGAAAGGGATTTATTTTGTTCACAGTTCAATTGCTCATTAGAAAATATTTGCAAAACAAAATTTGATAATGATGACGATGATCATATTTAGATTACATTTAGATTTTATAGTTATTTATTAAAAATTATTATTATTTATCATAAAGAAAGCGCGCCTGTTGTTCTAGTATGTCTGTAAAAAATAATATTCATTTTTACCCTTTTCTCTTTCTCTCTCTCTTTTGAGAATGCTTCAGTTGTATATTAGTAAAAAAAAAGATCGAAATTAAGAAATATATATATATATATATATATATATATATATATATATTTATTATTATATTGTTTCGGAAAATTGAATAAATAGATCTAGATTAAAAAGAATTATAAAATTAAAAAATAATATAATTTTTGACTTTATAAAAGAAGAAGCTGTAATTAATTATTTATTTTAATTTATAACAAAAACTTTTGATCATGTATATCTCCTGATATTAATTGCAAGAAACAAAAAAGACGAGTAAAATAAAGAAAGTAAAGAAATTTTGTTACCATGAATATTTTGCTATAATTTGTAATAAGTAATTTATAATCGAATAAGTGGATTTAAATCAAGTTTTGCATAAATGTTTATTACGGTTTTATCAATACACGTAAAAATTTTTATTTTTGCTGGCAATGTTTTTTCCTTGTCAAATTTATCAATAAATATTACAAAATAATACGTGATTTTCTATGTAAATAAATATTATATTTATGAGCTATAAGAATAAATTTTAAATTTAAATGATGGCATTAATTTAATTTAAATAATGGAATAATAGAATAAATTTTAAATTTAAATGATGGCATTAATTTAATTAACACAAATTAAACAAATAATAGTACTTGTCACAAAGAAACTGAAGAGGGACCGGGATGCTGCAACCGCTCATTTTCCAAAATTCCACATTTTTCTATGTTCTGTAGACTCGCGCCGCGTTTTCTGCTTTTTCTTGTTTCCTATAACAACTCGCATTTACATTTTATTTCCATTATTTCTATATACAAACAATAAAAAGCAGACAACGCAGCGTAAGCTTGCATAGCTTGTATAGATAAGTTATAAAATAGAGGAATTTTGAAAAGTGAAAGTGAGCGATTGCACTATCCTTTTCTTCCTCTATTCTATCTCTTTCTCTCAAAAATATGAGATAACGGGATTTATTTTGTTCACAGTTATCACTTGCTTGTTAGAAAATTTTTGCCCCAAAACAAAGTTTTGATAATGATAAGATGATCACATTTAGATTATATTTGGATTTTATAATTATTTATTAAATTATTTATTATAATGAAAAGCGCGTACGTAGCGTTGTCCTAGTTTGTATATAAAAAATAATATTTATTTTTAATCTTTCTTTTTCTCTCTTGAGAATACTGCAGCTGTACATGCTGCAGAATAAAAATTATCAAAATAAAAAAAAAAAACATTACTTGACACAATAAAGGTAAATATGACACACTCGGGCCCAATTATAATTTCAACGTGATATAAAAAAATAGAAAATGTTTATGTAATATATTTAAATAGCTGAATATTTATATTTTACGAGATAATTAATAATAATAACATTTTTATTAAAGATTGTTCATATTATGGAGAATTTTATGGTGTTTTCGAATAAATAGATTAATCCAACTCGGATTAATTAATCGCTTATTATACAAGATATCCGATAATTTTTGACACACTTAAAGTGTGAAGGTACATCAAACTGAAAAAAGTCCTGTTTCATTTTTTCTATAAAGTTTAATAAAGGAATTATTATTGAATAAAGTCTGAGCCAATCACTGTCGACTTTACGCCACCGTAACAGCTGAGCGCTCTCGCACACTACTAGGCGAGTGGCTCACCAACATGCGGCCTGGCGATAATTGGCCAAACTTTATTCAATAATAACTCCTTTATTAAGCGTTATAGAAAGAAATGGTACAACACTTTTCTTTTCAGTTTGACTTGATCTATCTTCATACTTCAGATGTGTCAAAATTAAATGTGTCGGAAATCTTCATATATTTTACTACGAATTAAAGTCTTATTAGCAAAGACAATGCAATGACATCATTAATAGCTCTCAGAGCGATTAAACATGGTACTTTCAAAAATGCTATTAGATTTTGAGAAAGACTTGGTGAACACTTTTTGGAAGAAAACGAAGAAAAAAGCAGTACAGCGGTATATGAATAAGGTTTTCTAGTTGTTGGACGAAAATCAGTCCGAAATCGGACGGAATTTTTGTCCGATCCATGATTGTTCTCTTGTTAAATAGAGTATTAAGTCTTTAAAGTGACAGATGAACTGAAGAATTTTTCGAATAAGACTCTGATATATAATACGAAGAAAACTACAATTTTGATATGATTTATCACATGCAGTTTCAGTATACAATACGACTTAACGATAACCGTCGGCTTATAAGAGCGATATATATATTTTATTTTATGCTTACTTTTATTCATTTGAGCATAATACGGTTTAACAGATAATCATCAGCTTATAAAGACAAAATTGATACTTTATATTCATATTTATGCTTGCTTTCCGAAAATGTGCATAGAATATCTGTTTACAATATAAGGATTAAAACTATAAATAATGACAAGATAAATATTTATAAATGTTCAAAAATGTATTACTAAATATGAATCTAGATGTTTTGGTAAAAAGAAGAAAAGGTTTAAGAAAATTATTTCGAGACTTTTTGCAATAACTTAATATTAATATAGAACAATAGTATTTGGACATAATTTACTCGAAAATTAAAGTTTAGAAGAAAGCGAGTCAAAGTCAAGCTCGGTTTATGAAGCGCAACAAATTTTAATTTGTATAAGACCTTCTATAAAGGAGATGGAATATATGAACGCTTCTTATTTTAGTTTTTATTTATTATTTTGATTTTTATATCATTTACATTTTATACTTACATAACTTTTACTTTTTAATTATTTATTTATTCTTTTAATTTTGTGATCATATTCATCATTTTTAGTTACTCAATTTATTTATTTTAATTGACCACAGGACCATGCGATTGTTTAATTTATTTAGTTTTATCTCGAGAGTCTTATATTTATATTTTTAGTCGAGAAAATATTGTTCAAATATGAATTTCTATAGTCTGTTTTGAAAAATAAATTCTATTGTTTCAAAAATATATTTCATTTCAATTGCGCAACATTTATGTTCTTGCATAAACATAATATATGGACCGAGTGTTGAGGAGTTGAGGTAAAGGTGCATGTAGGAAAAGATAAACTCTGTTTCGGGCCCTTTGAGTTCTCTCTCACTCGCGCGTAACATAGCAAAAGAGAGCGCAATGCTATGTGCGAACGAGAAAGAACGCAAGGAGCACAAAATAGAGTATATCCTTTTCTATCTTTACTTCCACTCTTTACATAAAAGCAAACGTTCGGTCAAGACATATGTCTATGAATAAAATATATGAAGATTTTACCACAAATATTTTGCTATAATTTGTAATAAATAATTTTTAAACAAATAAGTGAATCTAAATCAAGCATAAATGTTTATTACGGTTTTTACGGTTTTATCAATACATGTAAAAATTTTTATTTTGCTAGCAATATTTTTTTCTTGTCAAATTTATCAATAAATGCAATAAAAGTATGTGTTTTTCTATAAGAATTATTATTATGTATGTAGTATTTTTATGAAGTGATCCACCAAATTTTCAAAATTTTTTGATTAAAATTTACACAAATTGTAGTCCTATCAAAAGTAAAATCATTGCCCAAACCTTTTGGCTCGCGTCGAACGGGCTTTCTATCAGAAGCTTAAATTTTTATCATTTGTGTGTTATCGCGTAAACGCCGATAAGTTTCACAAAAACAGGTAGTGGTTTTGAAAAGTCTTGTTACCCTTTTATCTTATCAAATCATTTTTTTAAACCAAAATTTTATTAAGATTTTTGAAGAACAAAATAATACTTGTATTTTTTTCTGAAATTTGAACATCTTAATTTTTTTTTTTAATAGAAATCTTTCCCTTTAAAACGAGCCCAGAATCAAGATGGGCAGATTTTTAGTTTTCAAGATACAAGCTGTTTTAGAACGTGTCCATTACCATGGTATAGCTCTATTGCAAATGCAGACTGATGATCTGATCAGTTCTACTGCTTATAATAAATAGATCAATAAAAAAAATAATAAGTTTATACCAAAATAATGTCGGTGAAATTTACATTACAATTTTTAGTGATTGTCATTGTCAGTTATATAATTAGCAACATATATAATACAGAAGAGATACATCCCAAGTTTCCCATTTTCTCTCTTTCTCACTTCTATTCTGATATTTTTGTTTAAGTAAAATATTACTTAATAAATTATATTTTCGTAAACAAGATATATAATTGACAATGACAATCTGATTGAAAATCACGATAAATTCCACAGGCATTATTTTGGCATAAATTTATTATCTCTTTTATTTATCTATTTATACATATAGAAACTTAGTATGGGTATGTTATAAAATGCTTAAAGAATTATATCTAGAAAAACGGTTACAGCCGGTTACACCGGTTAAAATTTATATTTAAGATTTTTCAGATTTTTGCATTGATTGGAAATTACGCTGATTATATTATATTTTTCTTTAGCAATAGGATTGATCAGATCAGTCTGTACTTGAAACAGCGTCTCAGCTGCACCGTAAAAATCTTAAATAAATTTTGATTTTAAAAAGAAATAATTTTATAAGATTAAAGAGCATAAAAAGATCTTCAAAAATTACCAATACCTATTTTTTTAATTGGAGTAGTCTACTAGAACTTATTGTCATTCGAAATTGAACGCTACAGCCATAAATGATAAAACTTCAAGCTCCTGTTAAGATAGTTATCTCGCAAATAGCAATTAACAAGCAAATTTAAAAATTTAACTATATATTAATAAATGTGATTCACACGTTTATACAACTTAAAAACAATTGACCGTCTCCAACGCGAGATAATCGCTATCAAAAATTGTACTCTTTATACATGTCATATTACGCAAAACGGAAATCTCATATTTTAAATTTTAATAATTAAAAAATAATAAGAAAATAATGAATAATTTTTACAAAGTATAAGGACATTTTAGAAATTCTTAATTAAAATTAAAGAATCGAAAATATTGATCGTTTAATTTTAAAAATATAATAGTAAAAAGATCTCACGGTATAATTTTATTTTTGTTATTTACCAAAAGTTAAACAAAGACAGATAATGCTCGCAAATATTGCAAGCAATTTGCGGTTGATTTTTTGCAATAGCACAGAATGTCTAAAAGTTTTTAATCGGTAACAGATTATCGAATTTAAACATTGTCGAATTTAACATTGATTCAAAGTATAAAATTTTGGATTCTCGCGAGATATCTACCTTAATAGAGAGCCTGTTTATCGCGAGTCAAAAGGTTTGGGCAATAATTTTACTTTTGATAAGACTAAGTTATGCAAATTTCAGCATGATTAAAAACTTTGAAAATTTGAATTAATCAGTTCATAAATAATGCCTCAAATAATCTATATAAATAAATTTTAAATTTAAATGATGGTATTAATTTAATTAATAACATGAATTAAACAAAGATAGGCAGTCGCAAAGATGGACAGTCGCAGAAGAGAATACATTATTTGGATATAATTTGACTGATAACGTTCGATGGGTAAGATAGATTAGGGTTCAGACTTAGATAAAAGAATTCTGTATTACACCGAATACTTGTATTACTGAAAATAAAAACAATAATTTATACACATATATATATATATATATATATATATATATATATATATATATATATATATGTTTAAACATATAGGAAGAATGTCCATTATAATTGAATCTTATAATTTTTCGAACATTTTATTATTTTTCCATATGTACGAATGTAATATATAGTTGTTTTTTAAATCAAATAAAAAAATATTTTTTATTATAATCTTTTCTTTCGTCAATTTAAAGCAAATAAGCAAGAAACCAGGAAAATGTTTTTATGAAAAAATGTGTATATACTGTATAAATATACATATATGTGTATATATATATATATATATATATATATATATATATATTATGTACAATATGAGTATATCTATCCAGAAATATTGAAAAAATTTTAGCAATAAACTAAAATTTTTACTATTTTGGTTTCCATATGATTCCAATATCATTTTTATATGTTGTTAGACAGCAACGTACGCCGAGTTTTCTTGTTATGACGTTATAAGTGAAAATCAACAAATGTCTTCGAAAACTTCCTGCAAACTGTAAATAAATTGTATATATAAAACATTCATAAAAATTATCGTTATATTTGCGCAACAGATATAATGATAATTATTATGATGATAATTATTATACTGATAATTATTATAATGATAATGATAATTATTATCATATACTTTATTATCATATACTTTTATTATTATTATATTATTATTATAATTTTACATAATAAAAAGTAACTTACATATTTTATATATTTTGCTTCGAGATCTGTTGTCTTTAATAATTGATGCAATTTATGGATTTCTAACTCCGAAAATATATATTCTTCGAGAACGCCCATAATTTGCTTTGATTCTGTTTCATTCCAGAAATTATCATCAATGTTGTTGTCTCTCCAAAAAGAAAATTACTCTAAAGTCGTTGAGCAAATTGAATGAGACGGATATTTAATTTTCAGACGAGATAGTATTGTCTGCGTTATTCCATTTAATCACATTTTTACGGCCGATTAAGACACATGTGGCGCAAAATATTGCGTTACGATCGTCAATTGTTTTTCCAAAAGAATCTTCGTCTTCGGCATATTCATAAATTTTATTTGTTTATATATAAATCGATAATGCTTTAAACAGTTAAAAATTCTTTTAAAGTAATATTCATGTGTCAAATTAAAAAACAGTTTGCTGAAAAAAAATTACATATTAAATACAATAATTACATTGACTTATGATGTCAATAACAATTTAATTTACTGCATTTTTTACCTTGATTTTTGTGCATAATTTTTATTTATCTCATCGCACACAAAATAATACGTTATAGAATCTTCTGCAATTAAGCGCAGTAGAAGTATAAAATGTTTTACGTTAGTAAAACTTAATTTATATTCTGCCGTCACGTATGCATAATATTGTAACTCGTGGATATAATATAATCCTGTTTTTTTTTTTTTAAATCGATATGACGAAATACTTTATTCTGTTTTTCTTTGTTATACTTTTTTTCTGCAGTAGGGTAGCTAAAATTAAGAAAAAATAAAATGAAAATACTCAAATATTACATAACGCCATAATATCAGCCATAAATTTTAAAAATATATTTTTTAAAATACATATAAATATAATAATCACATATACATTAAAATTCAAAGCAAATTATAAAATTTATAAATAGACATTTAGATTTTTTATTTAAAAAATAATATAATTTAATCTGAAAATATTAATTTGTACAATAGACATATATGCACAATGTATTTTTAACTATTGCTATAACTATTGCTGCAATAATCTCATCATCATTTAAGTTCCTTTATATAAATAAGAGAAATCAAGTGAAAACTAAATGAGAAAGAATATTTTTTATTTCACACATGCTATTAAAATGAGACTAAAAACCGGAAAAAGATTTTAAGATAAAAGAAATGTTCACATGATCTTTATAATCTTTAAATAGATATATTTAATTACTATTATACTTTATCAATTTGTAGAGAGCATAAAAGTTAAAAATTACAAAAAGATTTTGATATTTAAATATAAAAATATATAATTATTTTACTATTGTTTTGTTGAGTGAACAAAAATCTATCGAGTGTATAGATATAAAATAGATGAGATAGACATAAAATAGATATAATAAAGTTAGAAATAGAAAAATACCTCTGATAATATTTCTTTTCCCAAAACTTGCAGAGCAGTGTTATCTGTCAGAATCTCTTACGCGTGCACTTAAAATTTATGATATCTTCTATGCTGATGTTTTCGTGTTCTAGAATAATAGCAATCACTTTTTCGGGCAATTGTGTTATAGTAGCCATTGGAAACAATTTAATATATATAATAATTCACAAAACAACTGGCAACAAGCCTTATTAACTTTGTTTAACTATTTCGAATTTGTAACACTTTACATACATATATATATATATATATATATATATATATATATATATATATTGCGACGACTTTTCCCTCCGCGAACTCTGCGCGCGTCCGCCATCACGATCTCTCCGTCGCGCGGATGTTCCGCGGCGCCGGCGAACAGGAGTACGATTTGCTGGTCGGGAGATACGGGAAAAGGGGATCGTCTACAAAAACACAACGAATTGAGGAATGGTTACACGCCGGGAGGGAACGGGGTGGAAGATATTCCGCGTGGGCCGTGACGAAATCGTAAAACTCGCGAGAATTGAAATTGGGCGCCAGATACGGTCTTGCACGTATCAATTTCATCAAATACGCGAGATAAGCGGAAAAAAGACGCGAAGAAAGAACTCGATTTCGTCGCGGGCGGACTAGCTCACCTAACGGTAGAGGGGCAGGGCGGATGTTGGACGAATGATATATGAAGGCAAGAGGTGACACAGACAGAACGACAAATACGCGTAAAAGAAATTAAATTCGTCAAGCGTAACAAGGAAATAATAGTTTTATTAATTTAGAAAAGATGCGTCCGAATGATAAACAAAGATTAACGGTGGTATGCCCGGTGTCAATAAATTCGCGGAAGCGAGACTGGATGTTAAGAAACGCCGTAGCGCCACCGAAAGTAAGACGCCGTTAAATCAGGGTCGATCGAGCCTGTGCCCGAGCGCAATTATACCGGGTCGGATCCTTTGTGGATCGATAATATTTCGCTCGCTAGTCTAACATCCCGTACGGTTATCACATGCTTCCAGTACACCCCTAACATGCACCGTGCAAATCTAGCTCGCAGCGCTCAGTATGATATTTCGTACCCTCCGCGAAAGCATTCTATCACTCATTCATTCTAACGCATATGACTCGACAAAGAAAATAATCGACAGAAATATTCGCGCAAAACGCACTCATCCTCGACGGTTAACATCGGGATACATAATCGCGAGACACACTCGCACTCGGCGATCTCACACATATACGACTTAGACGCTAGACGGGCGCGAAATTACGCGACTAATATATTACGCCGTAGTCTCGGTCCGCGATTTCCAGAGAGACGATACAGACGATATACAACGCGCAATATTTATTGAGTCCAACACTCGAGACGTTTCGGGGCTCGGATCTCTTGCCGACGGGGCCGTGTCGCTAATACAATTACGCCACAACGAAATTAATCGCTAAACTTCCGAGCGGAGCTCATACGCAAACACAACACTAAATTTCGGCCACGACGGCAGAACGACGCGATCCCGATATCGCGAACATGCGTGGCTAACGCGTAGCGGGATAGCCTCACCCGGCAACGATGCTCTCCTCTCGGGGGTCCGAAGGTTCGGCAGCTTCTCCTCGCTCGATCTCGTCCTCCCGGGGTCCTGTCGCAACCTCTCTCGCACTCCTCGCTCTCGGTCGAGATCTCTCCTCGCACGCCTACGCTTGTTTCGCTCGCACAATTCGTTCTCGCCCAAGACATGTCCGACTCTCGCACATGCTCGCGCCAGTCTGACCCGGGAACACCGCGATCTAGAATCGGTAACGCCGGGCCAGCCGGGGATGCGCAATCGGGGTGCGTGTTATCACGGCCAATCACGCGATAACACGCGAGGCAGCCGTTTGGCGGCACGCTCATGATCGTACCGGGGGCGCGCGCACCCCCGAGATCGCGATCAATATTTTTCCCGCCGGGATCTCGGAAGCGAGGAACGCCACGGTGTCCCTCGCGGACCTCCTTTTTTCCCGCCGTGTCTCGCGGCGATGGAGCTCCTTCGGGATCCCTCGAGGCACGTCTCCGCACGGTCCTGCGTCACGGCGCGAGGATCCTCCTTGTCCTCTCGCGCTTCTCGCCTCTTTTCCGAATTCGGTGATTGATAATTCCTTTCCTTTTTCCTTTCATCCTCTCGAAGGTCGTCTTCCGAGTTGTTGTGATCGTTGTTTTTGTTGCGGCTGTTTTCACGCTTCTTCGGTAAGACTCCCGTGTTGCATCGAAATAAAATATAAGAAAATTGAAAAGACGAAATAAGTCCGACCAATAACGCCCCTCTGGAGATTTCGGTATGGCTCTAATGTTTTGAGACTGGCGCGGATGCGTTTTCCGCGCTCAGCGATCGGAGAGAGATCCGGTGTACGCGCGCGAGACGGCAACGTCACAATATATATATATATATATATATAGAGAGAGAGAGAGAATAATGTAACTTAATTATATTCCTATTTTGACAATAAATAGTTTTTCCATTTCAAAGTTTAAAAAAGAAATTCTTGGTAAAGTCATAGATTAAATAATTTCACAAAATGAGATGATCTGTCTATCTAATTAAAAAAATATTAAGTAAATATATGTAAAACCTGATATAAAATACAATATGAAATTTAATTTATAGAAAATATCATAAAGATTATTGAGTTTGAAGTACGTTGCGAAATTTAATGGTATTGTTCTAGAATTGTACATTTATGTTTTTATTTGATACATAATAATGGTTACCGAATTAAGGAAAGTATAGTCCTACATTTATATTAAATGTAGGATCATATCCTAAATTTATATTGTGGGAAACAATAAAATTAACGACAATATCAACAAATTTACGGAGTAATAGGAAGCACTTCGCGAAACGCAATGGTATTTGATAACATTTCGTTAGGTTTTCATTTGATACGTAAGAAGAGCCAACAAATCTAGAAAAGAATCATCATACCATATTTTTAATCTTTTTTGATAAACATTTCTCTATGTGATTTAAAATAAAATAAAATAAAATAAAATAAAATAAAAAACAAATTTTACATAATTGACAGATCATAAGAAATATCTGAATTATAAAAATGATAATAATACTTATACTTTCTCCTACGTAACATATTTTATCATTTTCAGTAAGAATTAGGTAATAAGGTTGATCGTCACCGGTAAAATCTGATCTGAAACATGTGCAAATTTCACATATGCAGATGCGATGATTTTTGTAGTGTGTTTTGATGGCACAGATATGGAAACATATGACTCTTGAACAATTTTGCTTGGAAATTTGGATCATATTTAGAACACCATTTATTTATTACATCCTCGTGATAACAGTTTTCTATGTGAGGAAGAAGATGAGATGGCGATGAATGCTTTACAATCATTCCAATTGAAAATTTGTTATTTTCATTCATTTTCTTAACCGGTTGTTTTAATGCGATCTATGAAAAATATATAACAGAATTCAATCTTATTTTATCATTCTTATCGATATCTTATCAAGTAGTTTTTAAACTATTATTACTATTATAATGATTTAAGTTTTAGATAAAATTATAATCAACGTACTCTCTTTATATAGATTTATATATATATATATATATATATATATATATATATATATATATACATATATATATGTATATATATATATATATATATATATATATGCATATTTAAATATAATATATTATATTATACAATGTATAATAAAGTACCTTTATTGTTTCTGTAATACTTCTGTACTGAGCTCTAATATTTTTATATTGCTCTAAATTGTTTAAATTTTGGCTTTCATAATTATATAGGATTTCAGACAGGATATTTAAATTTCTTTTTAAAAATATGTTATTATCTGACAGTTGAAGTATGAAACGTGACTTCATCAATCGTATTATCTGAAAAAAAACCAGATTTATAAGCAAAATTTAATTACAAATATGAACGTAAAAAGAATTTTATTATTTTTATACATTGCTCATTATAAAATTTAATTTATTTATCTATTATTTATAAGATCTATAATTGAGAAATTAATCTCAATAATTGAAAAATTATTTTCTTCATTAACAAAATTAATGGAAAAAGTTGTCAACCTGTATATTATTGAATGAACGATTTTCAGAGTTGGAATTTTTGTCTGTTCTTTTGTTTATTTGAACACTCTCTTCATTCAAATCACTGAAAATAATAAAAAAATACATTTATATGTACATATATATATATATATATATATATATATATATATATATATATGTATGTACATATAAATGTATTCATATACGTATATATACATGTACGCAAATACATATATAAAGAGTATTCATCGATATCAAAAATTTCTCTAGCATTAATAATAAGTTGATTAAAAATGTTATATATAAATTTGTATCTCAAAGTTATTACGTACAATTGCATGTAATCTTTTTTTATATAAATACTTATGTAAATAAATATATAATTAACATTTATTTTGTTTATCTAATAGATATGTTTATTTATATAAATATGTATATAAAATAAATTTAAAAAATCTAATTTTATAAAAGAGATCTAGTGTTGAAATTATATACTTATATCTCTGCTATGAGACAAATATAATCATCAAAAATTGATTTCAAAAAAACTGCATATGCCAAATTTTCTAAGTACGCATTGACATGTAATAATTATTAGATAATATTCAAAAGGTTCTGAAATTTATATTATAAATTATATAAAAAATAATATTATGCAAATATTTTATATAAGATACAAAAGACAATTATGCTTGTGCAGCGCATAACAAATAATTATAATTTAATAAAATTTAAAATATAAATTACATTATCCAAAAATTTGTCCCTTATATTTAACGTCATAAATAATTGAAGTAATTTATTAACTATTACGGATCGGAAATGTAAAGATAAAAATATTTTGGTTATATCTTCCATTTGCTGGATTGCTTTTGTTCCTTTCCAAAAATGATCGTCGATGTTGTTATCTTTTCAAAAAAAAATTTGCTCAGTAGATGTCGTAAATATTCGATATATAGAATGTATGTTCATTCTTAAGGCGGTAGTACTTTTTGCAATATCATCTAGCCATTCTTTTATGACTGAACAAGATATATTTGACTCAAAATATTTGGCTACGATAATAAATAACTCTTCTAAAAACTGCTTTTTCCTTGGTTTATTCATAAAATTGGATATTTTATATAAACCGATATTGTTTTAGACAATTGAATATTAGATCAAAGTTATATCTAAATGTCAAATTGTTCAACCTGAAAAAAAAAATGATGTATTAATTGTATAATAACTACATCAATTTATAATGCTAATAGCAATTTAATTAATTAAATTTTACCACGGGTTACCAATTTTGCACGAATAATTCATTTTTACTCATCTAAAAGAAAGTTATAAATTATAGAATTTTTAATTATGGAATGCAGAAGACATTCCATTTTTTTTTGTATCCGACAACTTATCTTCCGACATCAAAATCACATAATTTAGTAGCTCTTTCATACATTTCATTCCTGGTACTTTCATTATTAATTCTTCAAAATGTAAATTGTTAAAAATTACCTATGGATCATACCTATTGTTTGCAATGGAACATCTAAAAGTAAAATAAACAATTCTCAAGAATTATGATAAATGTGACGACATAATAAATGACAATTTGAGCTATAAACTTTATTTGATCAATATGCTCTTTAAAAAAAATATATATATATATATATATATATATATATATATATATATATATATATAAGAATTATATAAGAAAAATATAAGAATTATAGAAATATGAATAGAAACATATACATATTTAATGGAACATACATTAATTTTTTTAATCAAATTAACTACCAAATTAAATAATTAACTATTAATCAAATTAACAATAAATCAAAAAATGACAATCTGTAGATATACAATATAGTACAATATGTTATCGAGTTTAAACGTGTAAGGATATTTTTAATCCACACGTGCCATTAAAATAAAAAGAGAAACTGAAAGAAAATTTTAAAATAAACAACGCACTTCATCTTTAATATCTCTAAGTAGTTCTGATTACACAATGTTTTATAAAATTGTAAAAAAAATTTACATAACATTTTAACAGAAAAATACGGTTATATCATAAGTCCTAAAAAATATAATCATTTAAGAAAATTAAAAATAATATTATATAAGTAAATGTCGAAACAAATCAAAAGTCATAAAACAAATGAATGAAAAGTATTTTTTATTTAAATATTATGACAAATTGCTATAGATTAATATTTACACATAATTGTATTATTGCAAATTTAAAAATTAAAATATTAAAAATTGTAACAGCATTTGATTTAGTGTTTATTCATGTTTTTCTGTATGTGTAAAATGAAGTTCTTATTAAATGATGCTTGAATATAATCGACGAATTTTATCACGAATCAAGTTTTTAAACGCGTTATAATTTTAGCTTTACTAGATTTCAATTTTTTACAATTATATTATATTGTAACATCAGAAACGTACTCAATTTACTCTTAACAAGAGTGCGCACACAACTTAAATTAACAATAACAATATAATTATTTTAATTTTACATTTTTAACATTTCTTTTAGCGAAGGTGCTTTATTGTGTGACACGAATCGAGGATAAAATAAGTATAAATAAATTAATATAAAGAACTCATATATAAAGAAATACCTGTCATAATATTTCATTTCCCAAAAATTGTTAGGCAGTGTTATCTGAAAAAAATCTTTTAAACGTAGATTGAAAATTCACAACATTTTCCAAGCTGATACTCTTCATTTCTAGAATGATGATAATCACCTCATCGGGTAAGTGCGTTATCGTAGTCATCATTGAAAAAAATTTAATGATATACAAAACAACTGGCAACCAGTCTAATTATTTATTAATTTTGTATCAGTAATTTTATTAATATACTTATATATGTAACAAATCACATATGTTTGCAAGCAAAATTTATCATAGTTCTTAGGACTGTTCCCATGCATTCATTTCGTTTCATATAGTCTAGATGCATATAGCAAAGATGCACTTTGTTTCGTATTAGAAACGTTTTGAAATGTTAGAATTACTAATCAGAAGAAAGGAAACAAAGATTTTTTGGTTTTGATTAGTCAGTGAAATCCCAAGGACAAGGCAAAAAGAATAATTCTTTGAAGAAAAATTTCGAGACTATCTCTTTTCATTCTTCTTGCGATTCAAAAAGATTTCTCGCTCTTTTGATTTTCAGTTACACTTGTATTGTTTTTCTGCTATTCAATGAAAGAATAAGGAAAAGATGGTGTGCAGTTCAGGTAATTTGGAAAGCAGGCAGAGATTGTTGGGTTTGTCTTTTCTTTCAATTTTGTTTGCTGAGTCCGAAGCTAGTAAAAATAATCTAAGAAAAATTTTGAGACAGAAAAAATTTTTAAATAGGAAAAAGTCTCAGTTGATTTGATTTTCTTGAGCCATCACAGCAATTTTTTTATAATTAGTATTAATATAATATTTTAATATAATTTTTATAATTTTTATAAAGCAATTTGTTTCTATTAAATTCATGGCTTTTTACTTGCATTAAAAATAAATTATTTATTTTTATTTTTGTAGATGACTTGTTTTTTTTATAGTGACAGAAAAGGAAAAAGTTGAGGGTATTGCATATATGCTTACATTTCATAGAACGCGGGTTTTTAAAAAATGATGCATATTTAAACATGCGATAAGTAAAGATTAAATGCGATAACTATAATCAATTATAATCAATATACTCTTTTTACATATATAGATTATTACGCATATTTAATTATGTATATGCATATTTAAATATAATACATTATACAATGTAATAAACTACCTTTATTGATTTTGTAATGCTTCTGTACTGAGCTTCAATATTTTTATTTTGTTGCTCTAAATTGTTTAAATTTTGACTTTCATAATTATATAGAATTTTGTACAAGAATATTTAAATTCCACTTGTGAAATATATTATTATCTGTCAGTTGAAGTAAATGTGACATCATCAATCATATTATCTAAAAAAAAAGAGATATATAAACAAAATTTGGTAACAAATAAGAACATATAAAAAAATATTATTTTTTTTAACATTGTTTATTATAAAATTTGATTTATTTAACATATTATTTAAAATCTATATAAATAATTGAGAGATTGTCCTCCTCATTTATCCTTCCCATACAACTAAAATTAATATGAACTACTTAAAAAAGTGTCAACCTGTACAATATTATGTAAACGATTTTCAGAATTGGAATTTTCTATTCCTTCATTTATTTGAACATGCTCTATATTCAACTCTCTTCTAATAAACAAAAATAATAAAAATAATAAACAAAAATAATAAAAATATAATATTTATTTGTACGTATATTGTTACGTCCGGTAGACTTCACGAATATTCCTTTTTTTTTTCTTCTCTAATATATAAATTATTGGGTCTTGCAGACCGCATGGTTGTTTTCTTTCATAGAAAATCCGTTAGCGACATAAATTTACGTTCTAAGAAATACTACGTCCGACAGAAAAAATAAGCAGGCGAAGTCTGTTAAGCAGGACTGTGTAATCTCGTTGTCTAAAGTCAGCGGATCTATAAATTTAACGTTACAATTCTGAAGGTTCGAGAATTTTAAACAAAAGATAACAGACGGTCAAGCGTTAGAAATATAAAACCATGTGGAAGCGAACGACAAACAGACAGCGAGATATGCAAGCTCAAGCTCAAGTATCAGACCCAAGGACTCTAAGCAAAAAGCAGAGCGAGGTCCAGAACAATGCATAGACGATCCAGAGTTGAAAACTCGCGACATTTGACACCACATGCTTGCCTGCCAGACCACCCTCTTATGTTATCTGTTTATTATAAATTTCAAGTAAAATGTCAACATAGGAGATTAAAGCAAGCTGGGCATGACTCAATCCGTAAAATGAAAGCCTCACCCTCGCCCGATAGCAACTACTCTCCATTGGTCAAAACTCAGCAAAGATCTTCACCAATACATATGATCTAAGAATCTAGAGCAACTCCCTAGGAAAAATCGGAGGGCGTGATTAGAAACAACTATTCGTTAAAATAGATTAACAAACCAATGGAGAAGAGGAGCAAAAGGGTTTAATAAACGTCGGACAAGACCACGCGACACACTCTCTAACGTTCTCTAAAAGTTTATCAGTCTCCTGACTGCATACTCCGAGATACTTGGTCGGAATTATATAAAAGTGCATCGTGTGCTCGCGAAATCACTTTGCGCCGCAGTATTAGTCTAAGGACTTTAAGGTGACCCGTCTCTCGATTCCGGTCCACAGTGTATTCCGAGGCAAGATTTTATCATAGTGCATCTAGTGTCATTAAGACTTTGTGAACCAATCAAGAACCTTACTGTGAGCGCTGAGAGAATCAACATTCCACCTCGACGAACTCAAGAGCCAAGGTCTACCAGATTACATTTTGTAAACCAAGTATCATCGCACTCAATAAATAGTAAGTGTTTAAACTCTTCAACTAGTTAGTCCAAAATAATTCTTGGTTAACCATCCAACTAAAAATCTTATTGAATATTCTCGGAATCCTATCGATCGTCAACAATTTAGAATTATTATTAAAATTAAATTATTATTATTAGGTTTCTATTCTACTTCCCATACTTCCGAAACTCTTATTATTCAGTTACCCAGGGTCGTTCGCGTTTTGCGGAGCTACCCGTGACTCTCTCACTCTCTCACTCTCCCTTTTTATCAAGTTCGTTGCAAACCCCAAGAATTATTTCGGATTTCTTTATATCCCCAAACCATTTTTTTTTTATTTATTATTATATCCTCCCTCAGTGGAAGGAGTAAATCGGAAACGTTCCTCCCGTGCGTCGGTGAGCGTGCGCGTAACCGTCGGAATAGACGGCTTAAGAAGAGGTTGACTCGGGCTCAGGCGGAAACTAATTCATCAACCGACGTTAACGTTAATATCAACATAAACATATCCACTACCGATACTCCTCGCTCCCCTACCCCCGTTACTTCTCCTCCACCCCTTTCTACCCATTCAAGATCGGAGTCGCCCACCCCCTCGATATTATCCTGAGTGAGTCCCCCTATTCTTCCCCTCAACGCCCCTCTTACCAGGAAGACCCCCTCGAACTACGGGATACCGACAACGAAGCAGAGGGAGTATCCTCAGAGACCGAGAACTCGTCTCGGTCCGAACGGAAACCGTTACCCCATCGACAAAGCTTTTCCGAGGACCAATTCCGCCACCGGATATTGGGCCAGTTCCCCCCGATTTACGACCCACTTCCAGGCGGAGCCATCTGTATAGGGCCCGGCCCGGTGGACCTCGAGGAGTTGCGGACTGCATTAACGGAGGGCCTGCCCGACAGCATAATCCCGTGGTTCGTCCCGGGGTATAAACATCCTGTCGCTGTTCCTATTGAAATCCTGTGGAGGCAATTTCCTCCTTCTACATGCATCCTAGAGAAAATCACGTAACACACACACACACACATAACACACTAAGACCCATAAATAAAAAAATGTTGAAAAGCAATGTATATTAAATAGTAAGCTAAGGACAATGTTTATTTAGATAATACCAATAATTTGTTCTTGTGTTCTCATTCTTATTTTATTATAAAATAAATGTGAAAATTTGATATATAAATAATTTTCTTGTTTAACCCGTTCCCTATCTCATATCCCGAGATCGCACGAGGTCCCGTCCCGGGTAATAAGGATTTAGTTCCTTTACCGAAAAGGGGACCACCGAACGAACGGCCTACTGACCGAGTAAAAGCGACCCTTCCGGTCGTTGACCTGTCTCAGGCCCCCGGTCAATTCATTCGTCTCCGAGACACTCGTTGTCTAGCGTTTGTCTAGCGGAGTTAAATAGGTTACGCCCTCCCGCTGACCCTGACTCTAAAGGGTCTGGACGTAACAATATATATATATGTATACATCCATACATATATAAAGGGTGTTTATCGATATCATAATCTTCTCTAGAAATTAAATGATTAAAAATGTTTTATACAATGAATCTCTACCTTAAAAGATAGAGCCACAAATTATTTATGTGAATATGTTTATAAATAAATTAAAAATCTAATTTAAAATAAAAGAGTTAAAAGTATACTCATATTTGTATTACGACATAAATGTAATCATCAGGTCTTGATTCTAAAACGCTGCATATGCTAAGTCTTCTAATTACGCAGTGACACGTAATAACTATTAGATAGTTTTCAAAACGTTTTAAAATCTGTGTTATAAATTATATTAGAAAAATTATATTATGTGAATATTTATATAACATGTAAAAGACAATTACGCTCGTGCAGCTCACAACAATATATAATTATAATTTAATAAAATTTAAAATATAAATTACATTATTCAGAAATTTGTCTTCTATATTTTAATGCAATAATTGATGTAATTTATGGACTATTGAAAAATCTACAGATAAATATGTTTTAAATATATCATCAATTTGGATTGCATCTGTTCCTTTCCAGAAATGATCGTCAATATTGTTATTTCTCCAAAAAGAAATTTGCTCAGTAGATGTCGTGAATATTGGATGTGTAGGATGTTTATTTTTAAAGCGATATAGCACTTCTTGCGCAATATCATCTAGCCATTTTTTTATGACAGAGCAAGATACACTTGGTTCAAAATATTGGACTATGATAACAAGTAACTCTTCTTTCGATTTGAAAAGATTCTTCTGATGTTTAGTTACTTTTGTATTGTCATTCTGCTATGCAATAAAAGAATAAGAAAAGGATAGTGCAATTTAGGTAGTTTGGGAAAGCAGGGATCGTTAGCTTCGCTTTCTTTTTTAATTTTACTTGCTGAATCCGAAAATTATAATAAAAATTATCTTAGTATTTAAAAAAAAATTTGAGACATTTTAAACAAAAAAAAGTATCGGTTGATTTTATCATTTTCTCGAGCCATCACAGCAAATTTTTAGCATATATGCATGCATCTCATAGAAGGCGGGCACTTTTAAAAAAGTGGTGTATATATAAACATGCAATAACCGAAAATAAAAGAATAATTATAAACGAAAATGATTTTCATGGTTTTATAAGATTTTAATGACAATAAAGGCAAGATAAAAAAAGAAAATATACAATATATAAAAATACGTCACAGCATATGAAAAACAACAGTGAATATTTTTTTTTAATTTGTGTGTGTGACTATAACTTTTATAATAAATTCTATAATGATTTTTCTATACTGGAAGGCTCATTCTTAGATGAAAGCATTTAAGACAAGGAAAAAAAAACAATTTATTATTATTTTTTTTCTAATGCTACGCTAAAGAGGGTAAGAAATGAATCATACGGATAGATCGAAAAAGAAGAGCTTACTACCTGCTTCATTCTTTGTGTCATTCATCGTGTTATCTTCTGACAATGCGCTGAGCAGTCCAAATAGAAAAAAATTAATTATATCAACGAACATTTTTATGTACCTCAAAACTTCAAGCCTTACTTTTTGATTTTTTATTACAATCGTATTAATTTATAATATCAGAGGCAAATTATTAACGAGCAATATGTGTGTAGTAAAGCAACAAAACTTTAAATTTTTAACATAATAAGCTACAAATGCAATAGCTTTAAATTTATCTTTTTACTATTAATTTTTTTGAAGCGTTTATTTTATTAGGCGACAAAAATCAACTGAATAAAATTAATGTAAAAGATATGAAAACGAAAAAATAGCTCTGATAAAATTTTTTTATAGGGATAAAACTTATTGTGTATTTTTAATGCTGATGTTCATATCTTTTAAAATGATAGTAATTTTTGAACAAACATTCTTTTGTAGCTATTGTAGAAAAAATTCAACAATGTGGAAAAGAGCTTGCAATAAATGTTGTTTGATTTTGTATTATTAATTTTTGATACAGTTTTGCTAGGTTTTTATTTGGTACATAATAAAAAGCAATAGAATTTAGAAAAAAATTTTTTCTCTCCATATTATTTGCTTCTTTTTGTAAATATTTCTCCATATCAAAAGTAAAAAAAAGTTTTGATTTGATAGATTTTTATTTAAAACGTAGGTGCACGCATGCAGATGCGATAATTTTTTTAGCAATGGTATAGTTATAAAAGTATAGTT
Organism: Cataglyphis hispanica; assembly: GCF_021464435.1. NCBI lineage: Eukaryota > Metazoa > Arthropoda > Insecta > Hymenoptera > Formicidae > Cataglyphis > Cataglyphis hispanica. Next base: position 431,398 of record NC_065969.1, on the reverse strand, counting down.
TACTTGGAAATAAAAATTTTGAAATACTTTTCTATACGCATGTATGTGTGAGTATATGTGACACGCACATATCCACTCACATATGTATACGTTATTATATATATGTATATATTAAATATATGAAACATAATTTGTTGACTATTATAAATTCGTAATCAAGATATATATTATAATAATGTATTACATATTGTATTATATCAAATATATTCATAATTTGTATTGTTTCTATTGAAATTTCTAGAAATAATCATTAATACTCTTATCTCTTCAAAAAGAAAATTGTTCTAAACATCATGCGTATTGAATGTGCAGGATATTTATTTTTAATGCGGTATAATACCTCTTATGCGATGTCATCTAGCTATATTTTTATAATCACAAATCAAGGCTGCTAAATAGCACGTAACGCTAACAGTATTGTTTGATGAAAACGGCTTTTTCTCCATAAATTCGTTTTTATATATATGTATATTAGCGTAAGCTTTCGAATATTAAGCTAAAATCATACGTTTAAAATTGTTTAGCCTGAAAAAGAATTATATATTAGTTGTACAATAATTACTAATTAATTTATAATACTCTAATAGTATTTTAGTTTATTGAAATTTACCATGGTGATTTTGTAATAATTTTGTATAAATAATTTAATTAATTTGGTCACACTCATAAGATAATAATAAAGCGTAGGAACTTCAATTACAGAATGTATAAGACATCGCAATGTTTCTTTGTTTATATTAGAGAACCTATTTGCCGATATCAATAATACAAAATATTGTAACAGTTTCATATATTTTAATCCTGTTATTATTTGTTCTTTAAAATCCAAATGATCAAAAATTTTCTTTTTTTCGTCTGCATTATATCATTTGTTCGCTCTAGAACATCTAAAATTAAAATTAATCAATTATTAAGAATTACATAAAGCAATACCTATGCGCTATTATATTATTTGATAAATATACTTTTTTTTAATACTACAAATTTTTTAATTATATGCATATTAATATTTGAAACAAATTAATAAAATTGTAAATATTATATATATAATATGGATTTTTTTATTTTATAAAAATATTTTATAGAGATACATTTGTAGAGATTTCTATTTTATAGAAATATTTTTTATTTTTATTTTATATTATATATGTAATATAAATTTTTATATTTTATAGAGACATAAATTAATTTTATTAACTAAATTATCGCAATAGAGTAAAGAATAATAATCTGTAAACATATGCGGTACAATGTGTTACTAAAACTAAACATATAAAAATACTTTTAATGTGCGCTTACAATTAAAATAAAAAGAAAAACTATAAAAAATTTAAATAAAGAAAGTATTTAATTTTAACTATCCTTTAATAATTAAAACTGATTGTCATGCTTTATAAAAATATGATACATATAAAATTTGCAAACTGTTAAGAAAAAGATTATATCATAAGTCTTAAAGAATATAATTATTTATAAAAATTAAAAATAATATTAAATAAGTAAATCTCAAAAAAAAATTAAAAATCATGAAACAATCAAATGTAAAAAATGTGTTTTCTTATTTGAATATTATTATAAATTACTGGTCAAATCAATTACTAATTAAATCTTTGAATACATTAAGATTTTACTCTTATAAGATTTAATTCTTTATAAAAATATTTTTACATGGTAAATGTTACGTTTAGGGGAAGCAGCCCCGATGTCCTTGACCTTGACTCATGTTGTTAAAATCATCCTCGTGAGTGATCTTCAGAAGGTTTTAACCGTCGCTCGTTTTTTATTAAAAAGTTATTAACTAAAATGTTATTTATTGAATGTGTGGAATAAATAAATACATGAATGGACATAGGAATCTGATATAAGAAATAGTCGATGAGTATAAAAAAAATGAGAATTTTAATAAGTATTTAAATGATCTAATGAATACATAGAACTCATTATTTTTAAAAAAGCCTCAATGCGTTTGTCAAAATTATGTATTTTTTTAAATAAAAATTCTGCGATATAATTCGTGAAATGATAATCACGTGTGCTGGAGCGAGGAATACTTGCTTGCATATGAATGAACGAAGGAAAAGCGCACACGCGTACACGTGCACACACACATACACACACACACGCGCGCGCGCGCGCACACGCACACATACACACACACATGAGGGGAGGGTACAAGGGGGGCCTTTGGCCCCCCTCCCGCATAAGTTTATAGCTTCTAGGACTGTTGCTATGCATCTATAATGTTTATTTTGTTTCATATGGTCTAGACTTAGTTTTAAGTCGCTGCCCACTACCATACCGTGTAGAGGGAATGTACACAATGTAATTCTGTGTACAGAAAGCTCTGCGCATGTACACAGTTCACTTTTTTAATTTTCAGTTGTCTTTGTATTGCCCTGTAACGGTCGGATTTTCCCCGAGCGCTGTTTCGGGATAGCTCGGCCGGGATCAGGGCTCGGAAGGGTATAGCAAGTATCGTAGCCGGGAATAGAATAAATAACGTGTTTATTTATGCTGATTGCAGTGTTACAAATGCGTATGGGTGTATAAACGTGCGTGAGTGACGCTGTATGAATGGGCGTATATAGAACGTATGAGTGTGCGTGTAGATGACGTATGAATGTGAGGGACGCGCGAGTGCGTGTCCGTATGTCAGGCGGAAATACGGTGATGCGATTCGGTGCGGGAGGCGCTCGAGTGCACGCGGTAAGGGCACTCGTGAACGCCGCGATCGTATGCGGTGAATCGAACGATCGCGTGCGATAATCGATACCTGGCGTCGATGGATAGTAGCACCTGTCGGCTAGGTAATCGTGATGGCGCGCGGTGATGCCTACGCGAGGGGCGGGAGCCTCGCGTCTTGGCGAATCGCGTATTGCCAAATTCGGTGCGTAGGGCGGTCTCACGGCCCTACGCGCGCGGATTCCGTCGCCGTAACAATGGCGAGTCGGATTTATGTCGGCGCGCGATATACCTCGCGATATTTATTCCGGACTTGCAGGAATGGGTTGCGGCGGAATAGGAGCGTCCGGCTGACGGGAATATCCGTCGGTGGCGAGTAATTTCCCACCGCTGGAATTATTGCCGGACGATCGGTGTTAGGCAGGAACGCTTATTTATGGCGAGATGCTGGGAAAACCCAGCAGAGGCGGAGTACTCCCAACCTCTATCTTGCTAGTAAAGCGTATAGGTTTCTGGTGTGCTCTGAGCGTCGTGCCGACTTCAGAGCGGCGGAGAAGATTCTGTTCTTTTAGCCGGTGGAGCGCTTCTTTATACTCGGCGTCGGCGGTATCGCGTCGGCGCGATAATTGTTTATCCAACAATTCGATTGAGCCCGACCGCGGCTCGGGAAGATACGGAAACGGTCGAAGCGGTTTCCCGAGCGCGCGAGTTGTGCTCCGGTACGGTGTGCCGACCCGGTTATACAAAGTAAACAAATATTAATAACATATTTATTCTCGCTCACCGCTTTAAAATATACTAGGGCGCATAGCGCCTTCGCTCTTACGGTCCCGTGACTAGTGGGCGTGAGACGGCGGTTTCCCGCGAGTTGGCCCGACCGGTGGTCGTCGGGCCGCGGCGTCCTGCGGGTGGACGGCCGGGTAACGATGTATGTATCGTTACATATTCTGTGGGACTAAAAATTTAACAAAGTCCCAAAAACTATCGTCACATGTGCCGTCACGAAAAGCGCGATGTAGAATTCGCTTCGCGAAGAAGTGACGCGTGAGACGAGATGACACGGCGAGCCCGCGATTCCAGCAATTTTTGCAAAAATTATATATTTAGCGGCAATATATTCAAACGCGAGATATTCTGAGAAGGCTTCGTCTAGGCTTTGCCTACATAATATAAGAAATTTATATTAACGTTCTGTACACATGACGTTATTGCACACATACACATTGTACACATTCGTATGATGTTGGCCGACGACTAACTCTTTTTTTGAATAATTATGTGTGAAATCAATTGTATTATAATGTAAAGCAAAGTCCATCCAGCCTATCAGCGGAATGAGTGCGGGAGAGGGGCCAAAGGCCCCCCTTTCACCTCCCCCTCTTCCGTTAGTATGTGTGTGTGTGTGTGTGTGTGTGTGTGTGTGCGCGTGTGCTTCCTGTCCATGCATGTACTTTGATATATTTCAAACTTTAAATAATTAATTAAAAATCAACAAACAAAAATAAATGCACAATCATCTACAAGCAAAATACAATCGATTTTACATCTATTTTTGTAATTTTATAGTACGTGTCGGCTACTTTCATGATCTACAATTAAATAATTAATTAAAAATTAATTATGAACTAACAAACAAAAATAAATGCACTACATCTACAAAATACAATTGATTTCACACATAATTATTTTATAAAAGTGTTAGTCGTCGGCTAACATCATACGAATATGTACAATGTGTATATGCACAATAATGTCATGTGTACAAAACGTTAATATGAATTTCTTATATTATGTGCACAATAATGTCATGTGTCCAATGTGTATGTGCACAATAATGTCGTGTACAATGTGTATGTGCACAATAATGTCATGTGTACAATGTGTATGTGCACAATAATGACATGTGTACAAACGTACGTTTGTATTTTTAATTTTTATATGTGTACAATAATGCTTGTAGGCAATCGCTCTGTAAGCAATCGGGAATGTCGGCAATTGAAGCTGTCGGCAAAACGTTGTAGGCAAACGAAGCTGTAGGCAATCGGGAATGTGGACAAACCTCCCCAATATTTTGTTTGTTCAAACTTATATACACAATTGTAAAGCATCAAAAAATTATGCAACATATATACTTTTTAGTATTAATAAAATTTTGAAAAAAATTAAAAACATTTTTTTGGAATTTAAAGTAACCAAAATTATTTTATGCGTCAAAAATATTAAATTGCTACTTTAATAATATTCTTGGTAAAAATTTTATTGCATTTAACGGTTTTAGTAACGTTTTTTTATTTTGTTCGAAATCGAACTCAATGCTCGCAAATGCAAGCAACAAACTGCACGAATTCTCGGCGCCGCGATAATGTGCGACTCAAGTGCGCCTTAAATTTAGCGTGTTCGCTGCCGGCCCGAACAGAGCGCCTATTAGATAGCGCTATGTCAGTCTTGCACAGCAAATTACGAGAGGCCCCGCGGCATCGATATGATATCGCTGCGGGCCTCGCAGCGGTATCCGGTCACCCGAGAGAAACAAAAATACAACATTTTTGGTTCCATTATCGCAAATCATTGTTATAGTCGAGCCGATCATTCGAAAAACCGCCTCTCGAAAATTCTAGAACTTTTCGAGTTCATGATAGTATATAAGCCCTCTCGGGAGACCGCCGCTCGCACTCGATCGAGATCTTTCCGTCAAAGTGTGTGAATCTTTGGTACGGAGACGTTCACTTTGTAAAGTTAAAGAAGCTCGCTTTTCTTTATACACCATCGCTTGTGATTCGCGAATTTATGCGTTTCTGAGAGTATTCATAGCTTGCGAATATTTGCTACAAAATTCCTTTCGTCGCTCGCGGAACTTTCCGTTGCTCGCGGAACTATCCGTCGCTCGCGGAATCCGCCACCGCTCGCGGAGCTTCCTGTTACTCGCGGGAATTGTACTGTTTAATTAGACTCGATTAACGCTTGTAATTATTTACTAATTTTAATACAGACGTTTTGTGGCTCACAGTTCTGTATATTAATTTCACCTTTTCCTGACTCGTCACGTTCACTCGCGCACATATTTTTTTAAAAACATTTTATTTTTTTTAAATATTTTATTTTTTAATTAATTTTTTAAAAATTATTTGAAAATCATAAAAATATAAAAACTTAAAACTTTATAACGCATTTAAATATCTATTTGTATATTTACATGTATGTAGGGTGTAGGCGCGAAGTAACAATTGTATCACCATAGAGCAGGTTAGATCGAGTCAGAAAAATCCTTTACTATTTTGAGATTTTTGCAATAATTGAAAAGAAATTAATTTTAAAACATATATCAATTTGCACGGATATAAACGCATGATGAGAAAAGACATTTTTAGACCCAAACACCGATGTTATTTTGGCTTAAAACTTTTGGCTTGGTAATAAACAATATTATTTGACTTTTAACTTTAGACTTTAGATTATAATTTAATCTTTGATTAACTTATATATTTAATAACACTTTTCTTTTTTCTATAATAATATATATTCTTAACAGATTCATTTATTTATGGACAGAAAAATCTATTGAAAACTTATGTAGAAATATAAATTAGTAAAATTTCTCTATTAATGTATATAACAATTTGTAATTCCTTATAATTAAAGTTATAATTATTTAAATAATTATAACTATTATAAAATTTACAAATCAAAGAAAAATAAAAACGTTTTTGTTGAATTGTTATTTAATTCAACGAGTAAAAGACATTTATTACAAGGAAGCACATTTAGCCATCAAATTTTAACAAGATGCTATATTTTTTATAAACTTTGGACAGCAGAAGTTTAATAAAACATATGAATAATAATATGTACTTACATATTACAAATAACATAATTTTGTGTTGCTTTACAATTTATATAGTAGTTTTACATATTATAATTTAATAAAAGAAATATATGATTTATTAAATATATTTCCTTGAAACAAAAGATGTGCGTGTTGCAATATTGAAATATATTCTTGCATTATCGTACTTTGATTTATTAATTTATTTGAATATTCAAAATATGTGCATCTGATAAATTTCCATGTGCTAATTTAAATTAAATGAATAATCTATTTTTTTAAATAGATTATTCATTTAATTTAAATTAGCACATGGAAATTTATCGGATATACATATTTTGAATATTCAAATAAATTAATAAATCAAAGTACGATGCATCTTGTTAAAATTTGTTGTATTTTCTATTTCAAACAATTAAGAGTTAAGATTCTTAAAAAAATCAGTACTTATGCTGTCCATATAAATGATTGCTAAAATAAGGATCAAATTTGATCAGTAAATGAGTATGTATTATAATAAAAGAGAAAAGTGTAATAAAATATAAGTTAATCAATGATTAAATAATCTATAGTAATATGTAAAGTCAAAAGCCAAATAATATTATTTATTTATTACTAAGTTAAAAGTTTTAAGTTTCACTTAAAGCTAAAATAATATGGGTGTAATTGAGCCTAAAATTTCTTTTCTTGCCACGCGCTTATATTCGCGCAAATTTACAGATGTTTTAAAATTAATTTCCCTTTAATTATTGCAAAAATCGCAAAATAGTATAGAACTTTTCTACTCAGGCTAACCCGCATACGGTGATATAGTTGTTATTGTGCGCTTGCACCCTACATGCACAGAGAAAAAGATTTTTTTTAATTTAAAACATCTATTTGTTTCATTTATATTTGTTTCGTTATAAAATCATAATTATAACATTTCATATAACATAATTTTATACATTCTTTTATTGAATAAAAATTAAATAGTTTAGTTGTTTTAAACCATATTGTTTGACGTAAAAATTATTATTATTTGGAATAATGCTTTTTAATTAAATAATATTTGTTTTATTACACTGAATATACATTAAATTATATTGTTTGATGGAAAATAATTATTATTTGAAATTATAATTTATTCGCTTATCGCGATGCGATGTGCAATTCACTATAGTCATATTCAAGTTTCTGTCATATATACGCTTTTATGCGATGTGCAATTCACTATACTCATATTCAAGTTTCTGTCATATATACGCTTTTATGACAAAAATTTGAATATGTATATAGTGAATAGCACATCGCATCGCGGTAAGCGAATAAATTATAATTTCAAATAATAATTATTTTTCCGTCAAACAATATAATTTAATGTATATTCAGTTCAATAAAACAAATATTATTTAATTAAAAAGCATTATTCCAAATAATAATTATTTTTACGTCAAACAATATGGTTTAAAAGAACTAAACTATTTAATTTTTATTCAATAAAATAATGTATAAAATTATGTTATGTGAAATGTTATAATTATGATACCTGATGATCCTGTATACAGGGTGACCGACGTCAATCGCATCACCGTCCGTAGAGGTAAAGCAGGTAAAACTGAAGAGAAAAGTCCTGTACCACTTTGCTATTTTCGCAATAATTTTCGAGAAATTAATTAAAAAGGATCGGCCAATGCGCGAGTATTAACGCATAGCGAGAAAGTACGGCCCTTGCGTCATCGCGGATACTAGGTGCATGACGAAGCGAAGGAGGAATGAGAGGGGCGGATAACAACGTCGTTTACATACGAGCGTCGCGAAACATTGGATTCTCGTATCGAAGAAATGGAAATATTATTATGCTATCATTTCCGCATCACCTTACGGTAAATAGCACGGCACATTTTTTTTAAAGTGGTATCCCCAATAGGTCTAATCCACTCTCATATTTTAAAGGCAAAAATTGTTCAAAATGTCCTCCTTGTTCTCTCAAGCAAAATCGGCCCTCCTAATAATATCGCGCGTCGCACGGTATGCCATTTCCGGCGTGATAGTACTGAAAACTGCGAGAATTACTTCTCGTATATGAGCTTCTGTGCTATCACGTCTATCCTCGACTAAATTTTTAATATAACCCCATACAAAATAATCCAGTTAAGGTCTGGTGATCGCGCTGGCCAAAGAATTGGACCACCACGTCCTATCCACCTTTCGGGGTAATGCGCATATAAAAATTGGCGAGCCTGCCGAGAGAAATACGCAGGAGCACCGTCGTGTTGGAAAATCATTTCTGCTCTTACGCGGAGAGGAACATTTTCAAGTAGAGCAGGCAATTCATTTTGTAAAAAATTTTCATAGATCTCTCCATTTAATCGAGGCGGAGATAGATATAAGAAATATGGACCGATCTGAAAATTGCCAAAAGAAAGTTATTAAAGCTACAAAAGAAAATTCTTTAGATTGCTAATAATAAAAAATCTACTACTCTTGATTTGATCTGCCATTTTTTCTGCCCATACGTTTATGGGCCAGCGATATTGATATGCGCTTTGACGAATAGCGTGCGGGTTTTCTTGTTGCTATAGTATCAAATATATCAAATAGTTGCGATTATTGAACACGCCGTTTGGCGTAAAAGTCGCTTCATTCCTCCATAATATGCGATCCGGGAAAAAATTATTTCTCCAATATTGCGCGAGAAACCCTGCATTTATTTCGCCAACCATTAATATTTGTTACAAAAATAACGTGAACATTAAATAAAGATAATAATACCTTCACAAAAGTAGAGGCGTTGTTCATAATCACTCGCTAAAAGTTGCTACACCCGCTGGAAATGATACGGATGCAATCCGTTCTGGCGTAGAGCACGATGCACCACGTATCGCGAGAGACCAGCATCCGAGCCACACGACGCACGCTGTTTCGGGGATTCTCCTCAAACGCTCCCAAGATTCTTTCTTCAGCGTCCACACGATGCACTAATATACCATGGTTTTGCCGATCCAATAAAAAAGTTCCCGTTTCTCTCGCGCGCCGAATACATCTTAAAATGACATTATTGTCAGGATGTCGCACACGCTCTGGGAATCGCTCTGCATATAGACGAGCCGCGGCACGAGCATTTTCTCCGGTTACTCCAAACACAATAATCATGTCAGTATACTCATTAATAATATACTCAGTCATTGTTTTAATTTCTTGAAAGATATAACGAAACATGCACGGCAGATACTGAGTTTATTGTTGCGAAACAACAAATAACGAGGTCAAAAGAAAACCAATAACAAATGAATGCTATTAAATTTTTACAAACGTATTCTTTCAAACTCTTGTGCCGGGACATGTCTTTATACGGAGCGATTTTTCGGCCAACATTCTGACAATAATTTTGAAATGTATCCGATACAGAGAAACAGAAGCTTTTCTATTAAATCGGCGAAATGCTAATATGCATCGCATAGACGATGAAGAGAGAATTCTGAGAGGTCGAGAAGAAAGCGAGCGCAGTGTGGTTTGGATGCTCGGTCTCTCGCGATGCTGCTGTCTGTACTCTACGCCACAACGGGTTGCACCTGTACCATTATCACCAAATGCAGCAACTTTTAGCGGAAGATTATAAATAGAACATCTACTTCAGCAAAGATATTATCTTTATTTAATGTTCGCATTATTTGTAGCAAATATTAACGGTGAAATATATGCAGAGTATCTTGCTTAATATTGGCGGAATAACTTTTTCCCATATTATGTACGAACAAAGCTTTTACAACGAACAATTTTTACACCAAACAGCGTATTTAACAGTAATTTCTTGAAATGATAAAAAAAAATCCATACGCCATTAATTGTCAGCACACATATCAATATCGATGATCAATAAACGTGGGCAGGAATAATAGCAGATCAAATTTTAAATAAATTTCTTTATTATTAGTAAGTTAAAAAACTTAATAAGTTAAAATTTCTCAGTTTTAATAACTTTTTTTGGCAATTTTCAGATGAATTCTTATGTCTTATATCTCGTTTAAATAAAAAGGTATACATAAATTTTCTACAAAATGAGTTGCTCTTCTCGAAGATGTTCCTCTTCGCATAAGAGCATTTTCCAGCATGACGATGCTCCACGTTTTTCTCGATAAATCCGCAAATTTTTAAATGTATATTATCTCGAAAGAGGGATAGGACATAGTGGTCCAATTATTTGGCTAACGCGGTCATTAGATTTCAACGTACATGATTATTTCATATGGAGTTATATCAAAAATTTTAGGCATGATAGGCGTGATAGCATAGAAGCTTAGGTACGAGAAGCAATTCTCGCAGCTTTCGCGCTATCACGTCGAAAATGGCATATCGCACGACGCGCGATAATATTAGAAGGGCCGAATTTTGTTCGAGAGAACGGGGACATTTTGAGCAATTTTAGCCATTAAAATATGAGAGTGGATTAGATTATTGGGGATACCACTTAAAAAAAAAATGCGCCGTGCTATCTACAGCAAGCTGATGCGGAAATGATAGCATAATAATAATTCCTATCTTCGATACGAGAATCCAATGTTTCGCGACGCTCGTATGTAACGACGTTGCTATCCGCTCCTCTCGTTCCTCCTTCGCTTCATCGCGCTTACCGCGATGGCGCGAGGGCCGTCCTTTCTCACTACGCGCTAATACTTGCGCGCATTGGTCGATTCTTTGATTATTATTACAATTTGAAATAATTAAAAATAACTTACTTGTTCTATATATTCGGCTTCGAAATCTAACGTCATTAATATTTCATGCAATTCAGGAATCTCTAATTCGGAAAATATATATCTTTCAAGAACGCACATAATTTGTCTTGATTCTATTTCATTCCAGAAATTATCCTCAATATTTTTATCTCTCCAAAAAGAAAATTTCTCTGAAGTTGTAAAGCAAATAGAATGACGTGGATATTCATTTTTCAGGCGAGATAGTACTGTCCGGGTTATGCTATCTAACCACGTGTTTATGGCCGAATAAGAGACATGTGGCTGAACACATTGCGCCATGATCGTAAGTTGTTTTTCCAAAATCAGTTTTGTCGTCGGCATCATCATAAATTTCATTTGCTCATGTATAAATCGTAACTGTTTCAGATAGTAAAAATCAGCTTAAAGTAATATTCACGTGTCAAATTAGAAAACAGTTCGCTGAAAGAAAAATTAAACATTAACTATACGATAGTCACATTAATTTTTAATATTAATAACAATTTAGTTTATTAATTTTTTTACCATGATTTCTGAGATTCAGAAATTCCATTTATCTCATCCCACAGAAAATAATATGTCATGGAATTTTCGGCAATTGAACGCAGAAGACGCTCCAATTGTTCCTTGTCAATATCACGTAACATATTTTCCGACATTATAAGCGCATAATTTTGTAGCTTTTGATATAATATAACATTTGTTTGAAATTGATATGATGAAAGTCTTTCTTTTGTTTTTTCTGCTATACTTTTTCTCCGCAGTACAGCAGCCAAAACTAAAAAAGATTTTCAAAAATTATATTTAATATCTCCATAATATGAGCAATAAATTTTAATAAATATATTTTTGAAAGAATATATAAATATAAAATAATTACATATAATTTAATATTTAGAATAAAATAAAAAATTTATAAATATCAATATAAATTTTTTCATTTAAAAAATATATATATATATATAATTTACTTATTTAATCAAATTATATTTAAGTATAAAAAATTGAGTGAAAACTAATTGTGTAAAAATGTTTTCATTATGCACATGTTATCAAAATAAAAAACTTTTAATAAGGAATAAATTTAATAAGGAATAGAAAAATTTTAAAATAAAATATATGTTCTATCTTTACAATTTCTAAAGATAAAACTGATTGCATATAATGTTATATAATATATAAATTTGTAAAAAGGAGCAGAAGTTTGATAATAAAAAAAAAATACGTTACATCATAACTTTGAAGGAATATAATTATTCAATAAAGATATAATGAATATTTTATAAGGCAATTTTGAAACGAATAATGTAATAAAAGTATTTGAATATTATTATATAAGTAAACATTTATACATAATCATATTATTGTAAATTTTTAAATTTAAATTTGAAAATGATTAGAAGATTATTTTAATTTAGTGTTTTTCTTTTACACTACAAATTAAACTTATTTTTATTACAAAATCAAAATAACACAAAAATGAAAGACTCACTAAATGTAAGAGCAAAAAATTTTGCAATTTATATTTTTAATAATTTTAAATAATTTAAAAAACAACATGTTTGCGTGCGTGTGCGTGTGCATGCGTGTGTGTGTGTGTGTGTATTATCTATATATGCCTGTGGCACTACATACAACTTGAATTAATAAGATAACAGCGTGATTATTTTAACTTTCCTTTATATTATTTTTTTGTGAAAATATTTTGTTAATTAATGAAAATTGTCCGAGTGTAAAATATATATAAATAAATTAAAATAAAGAATTCATAAATAAAAACATACCTTTGATAATATTTTCTTTTCCAAAAGCTGTTGAGCAGCGTTATCTGCTGAAATCTTTTGCACGTGGACTGAAAATTCGCGATGTCCTCGAAGCTAATGCTCGTCCTTCCCAGAATGATAATAATCACATCGTCGGGCAAATCTGTTATTTTAGCCATTAGAAATATACAAAACAACTGGCAATGAACGTTATTTATTGGTTTTGCACTATAATTTTTTTATATACTTATATGTATATATAAAATAAATCACAAATGTGTAGACGCACAAAGTTTATTGTAGCTTCTAAAGCTGTCGCCATGTGTCTGTAACATGCACTTCGTTTGCTGCAAACTCAGATGCACTTTGTTCGGTATTAGAAATGCTTCGAAACGCTTGACTCACCAATCAGGATAAAGGAAACGTAGATTTATTGATTTTCATTGGTCAAACTAAAAAAGCTAGGCAGGAATGACTAATTTTTGAAGAAAAATTCGAGACAATCTCTTTTCACTGTTCTAGAAATTTTTGGCGTTTTGAATTTTGCTTTAATGTTGTAAAAATTATTTAAAAGGATTTTTTCGGCCTTTTGATATTTTCAATTGTCCATTGTTATACAATAAAAAAATATGAAAATTTGTTTGAGGATTTTAATTGATCAACAGTTTTTCAAAAAATATGCAGTTAACGACAGAAATCTTTTCTTTGCCAAAAATTATTTTTAAAATTTTAAAAATTATAAAATGTTAAAAAGGAATTAAGCGTAATCTTAAAGGCGAGTTTTAATAATTCAAGAATGAGATCAGTTTTAAGAGATTAATTTTTGGGAATAATAAATCAAGAGAAACATTTGCGAAAAATATATTTTTTTTAACAAGATTAATGTTTTTTAAAAATAATATGCAGTCCAAAAACAATTAATAAAGATAATACAATTACCATCCTCTCTTATTATTCCGCTGATATTCCACGTTTTAAAAGCCACCTATTGACAAGCGGAAAGCAAATAATTCCCTTATTGTAAAAATTAAAAGATAAAGAATTCGATAGGAATATGTAGTCTCAAAATAATATATGCATTTATTTTCTTAAATTATCCTTGCGCGTATGTGCTCAAGATGATAACAATATTCAACTTTATATCATTAACATCGGAGATATTGAATTTTCCGTAGGTCATAATAGATATCGAAGGAACGTCTTTTCCGATATTACAAATTCAAAGATCTCTTTTTCAAAGACCTACGTTATCTAAGATAATTAAGAAGATTTTAATAAACTATAAAATAGATTGTAATAGCAAAATGAGGTAAGAGAAAACAAATGTAATAAAAACAATAAATATATATAGCTAAGAATTATATATACAGCGCAACAATTGTTAGAAATATATAAATATAATAAAAAACACTTAAACTTGAAAAGGACAAACTAAATAATATAATAAATTAAATAAAATATAAATTATGAGATTTATATATCAAATTTTAGAGAGCTTATCTAAATTTAATAAAGTAATATATATGTTAGGAAGGCATTCCGTGACTTTCTGCGAATGAAAACTATTCTTTTGTCTTTTGATGTATAAAATTTCAAAAATTAATCAGTTATGCAAATATTATTCAATATTATAAATTCTTGTATATTTTGCATTTACTTCTATTTACTTTTAAAATTTTAATAATAAAATTATTTGTTCTTTCTGTTCGTATTATTAATTTTTTTCTCTTTTAGAATATCTAAAATTAAGACAAAAAATATTTTAATTTTCAAGAAATATATTAAACAATCAATTTAATAATGCATTTTTAAAATATTTATAAAATTTAATTTCTTCAAAATTTTGAATATAATTTTTAATTTTTAAGTACATAATAATAAGTCATATAGATTTTTATGGAATATAATACTTTTATTTTTATATTTAATTAAATAAAAAATATTTGTTTACAATGTAAGATTACAAAAAATTTATAGAATGATATTTCATATTTATACATATATATATATATATATATATATATATATATATATATATATAATATGTATATGCATATAAATATATATGTGTGTGTATATAATATACATATGTATATACACAATAAAAGCTAAATGAAAAAATATGTTGTTGAAAGAACTGTTGTATATTTTAAGGTAATAAAAATTATTGTTTGGCAAGTATTTCGGCTATTGCAGCGGTATCTTCTGGATAATATTGTCTTAAGTTTTCATTCGGTACGTAGTAAGTACCTTCGAAACTGGAGAAGTATTTCCCAATTTCTATGTTATTAATTTCTTTTGGGTAACATATTGAACTAAAATTAAAAAAAAATATATATATTTTACATATTGCACAGATGAAAGATTCAATCAATATTTTGTTATGCTAGTAATTTTTAAATAATGTAATAACTGAATAAATAATTATAATTAATATATTCTTTTCATATATAGATATATTCATATATATGAATATATTAAATTGTACAATGTGTTATAACCTACCTCTATTGTACTTGTAATGTTTTTGTATTCAATTTCAATATTTACGTGTTTATCATTTGTCATAAAATATTTGAATAAAAAAGTTAAGTGTTTCCAACTCCAATTGTATTGCATTGTATTTTTATTGTATAGTACTTTATGATCCGTTTTAAGGTTACTATGGAAATATTCTATTATCCTTTTTGTGAGCTAAAACAAAGACATGCAAATAAAATTTTGATAACACATTTTTGATAGAAGATAATGTAATAAAGAGAATTATTGAATTAACATGTTATTTACAAGACTTATAAATAATTGACTATTATATTTATTAATAATTTAAAATTAATATAAAAAATTAGATGATATAATAAAAAATTAAATAATATAATTAAATGATATAATAAATATAATTAAATGATATAATAAAAAATTAAATAAATTAATATAAAAAAATTGTCAACCTTAATACAGTGTGGATACCCTATCTCGAAAAGATCTTCAAATGGATTTTCACGGAAATCGAAATACGTGCGTGGTCGTGGTCGTGGTGATGGTAGTAATCTATACATTTGCGCACTTTTACCGAGAGCTGCATCATTGTCAGTGTCTGCATTACTGTTAAAATTATAAAGAAACATTTTTATATACATATATATGTTACATGTTTAAACATATAGAAAGAATGTTTATTGCAATTAAAATTTATAATTTTTCTAGCATTTCTAATAGACTGATTATAAATGTGCAGAAATTTTAATTCTCGCAACAGGCTGTTTTAAAACATTCTACATTTTAAAAATAATTGAAATGATTTAACACCAAATTTTTTTCAATATAAAATAATTATCTAGCATGTTTTAAAAAATTATACAAGTTTTTTTTTAAATAATAAATTCCATCGATTATTTTGCATAAAGTCATTTTATCATTTCATACGCGTTAAGCTATTTCATAGCTTTTATCGGTGAAATATAATTTATAAAACGTTATTTTTCTTTTAACCTAAATACATGAATATATTATGTTTAAAATAAATAAAAGAATTATTTTTGTAAAAGAAATTATACTTTTTCATATAAAAATTTTATGATGACTTTAATTTTTACCGAGAAAGGAAGATTAGTATTATCTCTTTGTATGTGTACATATATATATATATATATATATATATATATATATATATATATATATATATATAACATGACACATAATGTGTTCGAGGAAGGAAATATTTTTATGCTACAAATAATTAATCTAAGAAATCATAGAAAATTATATAAAAACATGTATTTGTACACTATATATATATATATATATATATATATATATATATATATATATATATATATTGAAAAAGTTTTAATAATAGACGGAAATCATATTTACTATCTTGGTCCCCATTTAACTCGAATATTCGTCTTCTCTGTTTTCAGAGAGCTGTATATGCCGAGTCTTCTAGCTACGATGTGA
The DNA here is from genome assembly GCF_021464435.1 of Cataglyphis hispanica. NCBI lineage: Eukaryota > Metazoa > Arthropoda > Insecta > Hymenoptera > Formicidae > Cataglyphis > Cataglyphis hispanica. The sequence goes on along the minus strand of NC_065969.1, from coordinate 414,452 downwards.
ATCGTGATAATGCATAGAAGTTCTTCAAAATATTCTGCCACCTATATTAAATTACATTAGAAAAATTGTATATTGAACGATGATAAGATATAAAAATTACAATTATATTTGCGCAGTGCATTATGGATTATTATTACAATTTAAAATAATTAAAAATAACTTACACATTCTATATATTCGGCTTTGAAATCTAACGTCATTAATATTTCATGAAATTCAGGAATATCTAATTCGGAATATATATATTTTTTGAGAACACGCATAATTTGCTTTGATTCAGTTTCATTCCAGAAACTTTCATGAATGTTGTTGTCTCTCCAAAAAGAAAATTGCTCTAAATCCGTAGAACAAATTGAATAACGTGGATATTCATTTTTCACACGAGATAGTGCTGTCTGCGTTATATTATTTAACAGCGTGTTTACGGTCGCAGAGGACACACGTGGCTGAAAACTTTCGCCATGATCGTCAGTTCCTTTTCCAAAAGCCGTTTTGCCTCCGGCAAATTCATAAACTTCATTTGCTTATGTACAAATCGATACTGTTTCAGATAGTAAGTAATTAATTGAAAGTTATGTTCACATGTTAAATTGGAAAATAGTTTGCTGAAAAGAAAATTATATATATTTTACATACAATAGTCACATTAATTTTTAATAATAATTTAGTTTATTAAATTTTTACCATGTTTTTTGAGCAGAAATTCGATTTATTTCATCCAACACAAAATAATATATCATGGAATTTTCAGCAATTGAACGCAGAAGACTCTCTAATTGTTCTTTATCAGTATCATATAACATCTTTTCCGACATTATAATAGCATAATATTGTAACTTTTGGACATAATATAATATTTGTTTGAAATCGATAGGATGAAGAATTTCTTTTGTAATTTTCTTTTTTTTCTGCAGTAAAACATCTAAAACAAAAAAAAAAAAAGAATTCGTAGAAACTATATTAAACATTGCCACAATAAATTTTAAGAAAAAATATTTTTTAAAGAATATATAAATTTTATAATTACATATTATTTAATATTTGGAACAAAGTAAAAAATTTATAAATAACAATGTAGATTCTTCTAGAAAAAAAGATATATGATATACTTATTTAGACAAACTATAATTATTATTATAGTAATGGATAATATTACATTACAATTTTTATGATACCCATATATATGCACAATGTATTATTAAGTACATTTGTTAAAATAATCTTACATTATTTAAGTTTGTTATCTTAAATCATATTTAAATAAAAGAAATCTAATGAAGACTAAATGTGTAAAAATGTGTAAAAAGGTTTTTCAGTCTGCACATGTTATCAAAATAAAAAAAAAATAAAAGGAAATTTAAAAATAAAATATATGTTCAATCTTTACAATCTCTAAATAGATATAACTGATTGCATGTATAATGTTATATAAAATTGTAAAAACTATAAAGCTTGAAAGTTATAAAAAAACGGTTACATGTGTTTGTGGTACACACACATACACATACCCTGATTTGAATTAAGATGACAACGTAATAATTTTAACTTTACTTTTTATTATTTTTTTAGGAAAAAAACTGCTTTGTTGAGTAACAAAAATTGTCCGAGTGTAAAATAAGTATAAATAAATTAAAGTAAAAAATTTATAAGTAAAAGATACCTCTCATAATATCTCTTTTCCCAAAACTTGTTGGATAGGGTCATCTGCTGGAATCTTTTACACGAGGACTTGAAATTCACGATATCCTCCACGCTAAGGTTTTCGTTTTCCAGAATAATAAGAACCAAATCGTCGGGCAATTGTGTTATCGTAGCCATTGGAAAAAGTTCAACAAAACAACTGAGCGTTATGAAAGTTATTTTCTGATTTTGTGATATTAATTTTGTTTCCGTTCTTATATGTATAAATAATATTTTACGAATATGAACTCACAAAGCTTCTAGTTTCTACTGTCGCCGTGCGTCTGTAACATGCACTTCGTTTGATGTGCACGTAGATGCACTTTGCTAAATGCTAGAAATGCTTCGGAACGTCTGACCGACCAATCAGGACAAAGAGAACATAGATTTCTTGATTTTGATTGGTCAAAAAATAGTGAAAGTAAAAAGACAAGGCAAAAATGAATAATACTTTGAAAAAATTCCAGACAGTCTCTCTTTTCATTGTTCTAAAGATTTATGGGGTTTAAAATTTTGCTCTGATGTTATTTTAAAAGGATTTCTCCCCCTCCTCTTTCAATATTTTCAGTTGCTTATTGTTATTACAATAAAAAAAGAAGAAAACTTTCCTAGGGATTTTAATTGATCAATAGCTTGAATTTAGAAAAATTATGTAGTTAATTAGAGAGATTTTTCTCTCTTCCACAAATTATTTTCAAAATTTAAAAAATTATAAAATGTTAAAATGGAATTACACGTAATTTCAAAAGCAAGTTTTAATAGTTCAAGAATAACATTAGTTTTAAAAGATTAATTTTTGAAAATAATAAATCAAGAGAAACACGCGAGATTGTGTTTTTTTTTATTTTCAACAAAATTATTGCACAGTTTTTTAAAAATAAAAGTTGCATAGTTTGAAGTGTAACCAATATGAATAATGTATACTCTTATCATTTCCTCATACGCTGACAGCTTACATTTTAAAGGCAAAAAAAAGGATTTGATTAACAATCTATCAGTGTATTCATCGCTTTTGAGTTTTTATAGAATAATTTTTCTTCTCTTTTCTTTCCTTTTTATTTTGATAATACATATTTATGACATATATTGTGATAATACATGTGTGATATTGATAATACATATTTTTGAGAAACAAGTATTAAATTTTCTGCAAATTTTTAACTTATATTATTTTTATTGTATTTTTATCAAAATTTTTTTGTCTCTTTCTTACTATTTTTATATTTAATTATAATTATTTATTTGTAAAATATTGGAAAAATCTATTAAATATAGTCATGTATCGATCGTGAAATACACGTGACATTATTGGAATAGACAAATGTCAATATTCGTAGCTCAGACTTTGCCTGAGAATTCATATTTTTAATTTTAATTTAATAATATATTTGAGTAAAACAATTTTTTCTTTTCTATTTTTATTATAGTTTCTTTCGCTTTAGAATATTTAAAATTAAAACAAAATATGCTTTAACTTTTAAAAATTATATTAAACAATATCATAGAATTAGCAATATGTCATAATTATAATACTTATAAAACTTAATTACATAATTTCAGAATCTTTAAAGTTATACAATAATCTTTATTTATAAGAAAAAAATTGTCGAAATTCTTTTATGCATAAAATATAAAAATCATTTATTTACAATGATTTGTTTTCAAAATTTTGCATTTTAATTTTTCAATGTTTAAATACATATAAATAATTTTACATGGATTTTTATGCTTTTTAAATTTTTATTTTTTTTATTCAATTAAATCTATAGCAAAAAATATTTCTTTACAACGTAAGATTTACAAAATTTATAAATTGATATTCTATAGCCGTGTGTATATCGTTACATCCTCGAATTGATATCGATTAATCAAAAGCACGCTCATCATCAATACTTTCAGAAAGAGAAAGACTCACTTAAAAAATTTTATCATAAAATAAAATAACACAGAAAACAGTAAGAAACAGTTTAAAAGAACGAATCTATCAATAACGTGTCCGAACTACTTGTCAGCTGACTCAATTTTAATATGTTTGCCGTTGCTGAAAACGCAATCGTTGTTGCAGAGATCATTTTTATTTTTCACATAAGCGGAATAACACCGTTTCACAGAAATGTAAATAAGATCGTAAGAATATTTATGCATATGTCGTTTACAATAAAAGCTAAATTGAGAAATATTATTGAAAGAACTATATTGTACATTTTAAGATAATAAAAACTATTGTTTGATAAGTAATCCAGTTAATGCAGCGATATCTTCTGGATAATGTTCTTTTAAATTTTCATTTGGTACGTAAAAATTGCCTTCAAAATAGGAAAAATATTTTCCAATTTCTATGTTATCAATTTCTTTTGATGGACATATTGATACTTGATCTAAAATAAAAAAGATATATTTTACATTATACAGATAAAAGATCGTAATATATATACATATATATATATATATATATATATATATATATATACATATATATATGTGAATTATGAAAAGAATATTAATAATACAAATCTGCATGATTTTGCGGTCTAGAAAAAACAAGTAATTTTTTTATAGATTTTTGACAGCTCAATTTAAATTTGATCCTCGTTTGAAGACCCTTGCGCATCAGGTTTGTCTGCTAAAAATATTCAGAAGCACGTTTTGAGGGACTTTAAGTACATTTTTCTCGAAAAACTGACGTGGCAGACCGTTTTGCCTTGCGGATTTGGATTCAGCTCTCAAAAAACTATAAAGAATTGCTCGGTATTTCCAGATCGCGCAGAAAATATAAAATTGACATGTAATCATACCTTCTGGTACATAACATATTCGATTATTTTCAGCGAGAATGATGTAGTGCGTTTGGGCATTGCTTAACAAATGACATTTACAAATGTGATGATAATTGGAGATTTGATATAGAAATGGGAACATAGCAGCATTCAATATTCTCTTACACGTACGATGCCATCCAATGATCACACCGTCATGCTTATTGATAGAGGAATAATCGTCCCGTGTATGCCTCACGATCATTCCAACGGCAAACTTAATATTCTTTGTCCGTTTTGTAAAGCGTTTCTTGTCAGATTTAATCTGTGGAGGAGTAACAGCAAAATTCAATTAATATTTTGTTACGCAAGCATTTCTTAAAATAATGACTTAAGTTATTAATAATTATTATATCATATTATGATATAATAATAAAATCATATTATTAAATTACATTATATGTGTTATAATCTACCTTTATTGACTTTGTAATATTTTTATATTCAACTTCAATATCTATGCTCGCAACATTTCTAAAAATGCAAGAAACAAGAAAACTGTTGAAGATGTTAAATTTCCACCCGTAATGTACAGCGTGATTATAGATAAATCCTTGAACAATATTCATCATTATTTCTCGTGTTATCTAAAAAAAAAAAAAAGTACAGACATGTGAAAAAATTTTGATTACAGACAAAAAACAAAAAGGAATTTATTACTTTCATTTATTGATTTAAAATGTTAAAAAAAAAATTGAGACTTAACGTAACGTGTTATTTACAGAATTTTTAATTGATTATTATTTTTATTGACTACTTAAAATTAATATAAAAAATTAAATATAAAAATTCACTAACACATATATAATCTATTGGCTCCGACAAATTTAGTTGATGTTCATTATTCTGACATCTCTTTCTGACAATGTTTGATGGATACGGTAAATTGGAGTTATGGTTCATATAAAAGTACTCCGCATTATTCCAACTCTTTATATTACTAAAAAAAAAAAAAAAAAACATTTATATACATACGCATATGTGTTTAAACATACAGAGAAAGCATATTCATTGTAATTAAAACTTATAATTTTTCTAGCATTCGCAATAAATTGAATGAAAATTCATAAATCCTAATTGCGCAACAAATTACATTTTTTAATTTTTGAAGAGAAACCAGCAGATTCTGTTTAATATAAAATAAAAATTAATTGTCAAACATACGTTAAAAAATTATTCAAGTTTAAATTTTCCTTTAAACAAGTTGCATTTTATAAATAAAGTCATTTTATTATTCCGTATATGTTATAAAGAATTAATAGTTTTTATCAGTAAAATAAAATATATAAAACATTATTTTATTAAATCTAAATATATGAATATGTTTATCTGTAATATAAATAAAAGAAATATTTATTTTAATTATTTTTCTACATGTGCATAACGAGCGCGATAAAACCTTATAAATAGCACCTTATTTAAATGAGTCTCAATACATTTTAAATTAAACCTTATCGCGTTACACACATATTAAGGTAAATATTCGAAATAAAAATATTTTTACATTGCAATCTTTTTTCTTGTTTCATTCATCATTTTAAAACAAATAAATATTCTAATAAACCGTTGAAATATCTTTATAAAAAGTGTATGTGTTTAGAAATATTAAAAGAGTTTTAGAAATAAATTAAAATTATATTTACTATTCTGGTTTCCATATAACTGCAATAGCTACTGCTCTATATATCGTCATAATGGTATGTATGCCGAGTCTTCTAGCTACGGTGTGATACATAAGAGTTGGTAAATATTTTTAAAACATCCTGGCATCTATATTAAATTCAATTAAAAAATTATATATTGAATATTTATATAAGATATAAAAATTATAGCTATATTTGCGCATCGCAAAACAAATTATTATTATAATTTAAAATAACTTACATGTCTTATATATTTTTCTTCGAAATGCAATGTCTTCATTAATCGAGGCAATTTATAAATCACTAAGTCACAAAATATGTATTCCTCGAGAACATCTATAATTTGCCTTGACTCTGTCTCATTCCAGAAATTGTCCGCAATATTATTATCACTCCAAAAGAAAATTGCTCTGAAGTCGCAGAGAAAATTGAATGGGCTGGATATTTTTCCATCAGACGAGATAATACTGTCTGCGCTATTTCATCTAGCCACGTTTTTATAGCCCAATAAGAGACATGTGGCTGAAAATATTGCGCTATAATCGTAAGTTGTTTTTCTAAAAGAAATTTTGTCTTCAACTTTGACATAAGTTTCACTTGCTTGTGTATAAATCTATACTGTTTTAGGTAGTGACAAGTCAGCTTCAAGTAATATTCACGCGTCAAATTGGGAAACAATTGGCTGAAAAAGATTTATATATTACATATACAATAATACCATTAATTTATAATGTCAATAACGATTGAATCTTTTACTATAATTTTTGCGCAGAAATTCTTTCTATCTCATCCCGCACAAGATAATATATCATGGAAATTTGAACAGTTGACCGCAAATGGTGTTCGAATTGTTTTTGTCAATATCAGTTAAGTTATTTTCTGACATCAAAGACGCATAATTTTGGAACTTTTGAACATGATATAATCCTGCTTTTAGTTTTTCTTTGAAATTGTTTTGATGAAATATTTTCTTTTGTTTCGTTTTGTTATATTTATTTTCTGCAGTAGGACAGCTAAAATTAAAAAAAAACAAAAAAGATTTTATTTATATTAAACAATGCCACAATATCAACAATAAATTAAAAAGATATGTTTTTAAAGAATAATTAAATTTTATAATTATATATAAATTAATACTTAAAACAAATTTTAAAAAATAAATAAAAATATAAATTTTTCTATTTAAGAAAAACGATATGATTTACTATTTTAATCAAATTATAATTATCACAATAATAACAGATCTATATAATCTGATATTTTTTGTGTTCTAGAAAAACGAGTAAGTTTCTTGGAAACTTGGTATTGATCGATGTATATTACAATGACTAGTCAAGTCTTTACACGCATAAAAATTTCGTCTTTACTAAATTATGATTTCTTATTACAATTATATTAAATTGTAACATCAGAAACATGCTTTCTATTGATTCAATAAGCATACACACATACACACATACACAGGCATACACACGAAATAGATATAAATAAATTAATTTCAATAAATTAAATTATATAATAATAATATAAAGTACTTATAAATAAAAATACCTCTGATAATATTTCCTTTCCCAAAATTTGTTGGATAGTGTTATCTGCTGAAGTCTTTTGCACGTGGACTGAAAATTCGCGATATCCTCGAAGCTGATGCTCATTCTTCCCAGAATGATAATAATCACATCGTCGGGCAAATTTGTTATTGTAGCCATCAGAGAAATTCAGCAAAATAACTGGCAATGAGTATTATTTATTGGTTTCGTATCACAAATTTTATTTATATACTTATATAAGTATATGTTTTACGTCTGAAACGTGCACCACCAGTTTGTTATGATGTAGACTCAGAGCACTTTGCTCAGCGTTGTAGAAATGCTTCGAAATGTTTAAACAGATTTCTATATAGATTTCTATTTCTCTATAGTTTTGATTGGTTAAAAATAAAACTGAAAAAGTGAAGCAAGAATGAATAATTTTTGGAAAAAAATTTTACAACAATTTCTCTTATCACTTTTCTAGAGATTTATGGCGTTTAGGCGTTTTGTTTTAGTTATTTCAAAGAGATTTTTCGCTCTTTTCATATTTTCGTTTGCCCTTCGTTATACAATGAAAAGATAAGAAAATTTTATTTAGGGATTTTAATTGATGGTGAGTTTTGGAGAATTTTGAAAAATTATGTGGTTAACAAGAGATTTTTTTTTTTCCTATAAACTATTTTTAAAATTTGAAAAATTATAAAATGTTAAAAAAAATTACGCGTAATCTTGAAGGCAATTTCATAATTCAAGGATGACATCAGTTTTAAGAGATTAATTTTCGGAAATAGTAAATCAAGAGAAATATACAGGGTGTCCTATAATTCGCGGGTCATCTTTAGTGTGCATATAACTCATGTTAAACTGGTTAGGAAACTCCTCTACAATTTTGCGATTTTTAAGACAATTAATAAGAAATTAATTAAAAAGATAGGCCAATCCGCACTTTGTACAAGCGCGACGAGAAGAGACGTCCTACTGTAATGCGATACTAGGCGCGCGGCGAAGCGGTGAGAAGAGTGTCCTACATGCTCGTACGTAGTCTTCGTAGAGCAATTAATAATGTTTAATTATTTTATTATTATTATATTATTTAATTCTTAATTTATATATTTTTATATACTATATATTATATATATATACAATAGTAATAGATTTGGCGACGCCATCCAAGATCAAACTCATAAAATCAGTAAATAAATCTTTTTACACCCAACAACTTTTGTCTAAAACAGTTTTTATAAAACTTATATTTATTCAGATATTTTGAAGTTCGACCTTTTCGAATACTCTGTCTGCCGTAGCGATGTAACGACCTAGGTCCATTTGCAAAAGTGATTCTTTTGGTACCCCTGACTGTGAAGGTCTGTTGGTTGAATTTCCGAACACCCTTTATATTGATTATCTTTTACATGCGTAAAGATTTCGACTTTATTAAATCTCGATTTTTTTACTGCAATTCTATTAAGTTGTAAATATCCTTAATTTTCACTTTTTAGATACACACACACACACACACACACACACACACGCACACACACACACACACACACACACACACACACACACACACAACAAACAAACACACACGCACGCACACACACACAAACACACACACACACTCACACACAGTCACACACAAACTAAAATTAATAAGATAACAACATAATAATTTCAACTTTTTTACTATTTTTTTTTTGCGTTAAATTTGTTAAATTAACGAAAATCGCCCTAGTGTTAAATAAATATAATTAAATTAAAATAAAGAATTTATAAATAAGAATATACCTCTGATAATATTTCCTTTCCTAAAACTTGTTAGATAGTGTCATCTCCTGGAATCTTTACACGTGGACTTAAAATTCATGATATTCTCCAAGCTGATGTTTTTCTCTTCTAGAATGATAGTAATCACATTGTCGGGCAAGTATGTTATCATAGCCATCGGAAAAAATTCAACACACAAAACAACTGGCAAGCGTTATTTACTAGCGGTATTTTGTATCACTAATTTTATTTATATACTTATACGTATATATAACAAATCACGAATGTGTAAATGCACAAAATTTAGTGTAGCTTCTAAGACTGTCGTCATGTGACTATAACGTGTGTTTGTACTTCGTTTGGAGTAGATTCACTTTGCTCAATGTTAAAGATGTTTCGACTGACCAACAAGAAAGAGCAATTAGATTTGTTGGTTTTGATTGGTCGACGAAATTAAAAGTCAGATAAAAGAATGAATAATTCTTTCTAATCTCTTTTCATTGTTCTAAAGATTTATGGCGTTTTATAGATAATTATGCTCTAATGTTATTTCAAATAAATTTGTTGCCCTTTTCATATTTTCAATTGGCCTATTATTACAATAAAAAATTAAGAAAGTTTATTTGAGAATTTTAATTGGTCAATAGCTAAAATTTTGAGAAATTATTAAGTAATTAACTATAAATTTTTTCCCTATCACAAATTATTTTTGAATTTAAAAATTATATATAAAATATTAAAAAGAATTAATTTTTTCTTTTCTTTCTTTTTTTTGATAATATAAATAAATTTTAGATTTTCCATAAATCTTTATCTTATCTCTACTTCACGTCATTATGCTTTTATCAAAATTTCTTTTTTTTGTTATGTTTTTCTATTGACTTATTCTTCTCTAGATATGAATATCAATAAAACTTTCGTTACCTGAGACTAAAACAATTATTTTATATACAATTATTTTAAGTACTTTTTTAATCTTTACTTTCTTGATCAGTCTTCTTTATTTTTTAAATCTTTTTTTATCTGTGTCTAAGAAAAAGATCCTCGTATCATATACAATTACGCACATTGTATCATATACAAAGAACGCACTGATTCGTTATCTAGTACACAATCTCCTTTAAAATATTTCTCTCCTTAAACAATGCAATTGGTCTAACGTTTTTTATTGTTGGAACGGTTTTAAAAATTATTCTTCGTGAGATTATTTGAAGCGTCCGCTTCATATATATATATATATATATATATATATATATATATATATATATATGCATATTTAAATATAATATATTATATTATACAATATGTAATAAAGTACCTTTATTGTTTCTGTAAAGCTTCTGTACTGAATTCCAATATCTTTATATTGCTCTAAATCGTTTAAACTTTGGTTTTCATAATTATATAGGATTTCAGACAGGATATTTAAATTTCTTTTAAAAAATATGTTATTATCTGATTATTGAAATATGAAACGTGACATTATCAATCGTATTATCTGAAAAAAGACAGATTTATAAGCAAAATTTAATTACAAATATAAACGTAAAAAGAATTTTATTATTTTTATTCATTGTTCATTTTAAAATTTCATTTATTTATTTATTATTTATAAGATCTATAACTGAAAGATTAATTTCAATAATTGAAAGGTTGTTCTCTTTATAAACAAAATTAACGGAAAAAGTTGTCTACCTGTATATTATTAAGTGAACAATTTTCAGAGTTGGAATTTTCATCTATTCTTTCGTTTATTTAAATACGCTCTTCATTCAAATCACTGAAAATAATAAAAATACATTTATATGTATATATATATATATATATATATATATATATATATATATATACGTATACATAACGTATACATACATGTACGCAAATATATATATAAAGAGTGTTCATCGATAACAAAAATTTTTCTAGTATTAATAATAAATTGATTAAAAATGTTATGTATAATTCTGTATCTCAAAATTATTACATACAATTGCATGTAATTTTTTTATATACATATATAGATAAATATATAATTAACTTTTATTTTGTTTATCTAATAGATATGTTTATTTATGTGAATATGTATATAAAATAAATTTAAAAAATCTAATTTTATAAAAAGATCTAGTGCTGAAATTATACTTACATTTCTGCTATGAGATAAATATAATCATCAAACATTGATTTCAAAAACTGCATATGCCAAATCTTCTAAGTACGCATTGACAAGTAATAACTATTAGATAATATTCAAAACGTTCTGAAATCTATATATTATAAATTATATAAAAATTTTATATTATGCAAATATTTATATAAAATATAAAAGACAATTATGCTCGTGCAGTGCATAACTAATTATAATTTAATAAAATTTAAAATATAAATTACATTATCCAGAAATTTTTCTTGTATATTGAACGTCATAAATAGTTGATTTATTGACTAAGTAATTTATTGACTATTATGGATCGGAAATATAGAGATAAAAATATTTTGGATTTATCATCTATTTGCTGGATTGTTTCTGTTCCTTTCCAGAAATGATCGATGTTGTTAACTTTCCAAAAAATTTGCTCAGTAGATGTCGTGAATATTCGATGTATAGAATGTTCATTCTTAAGGCGGTGTAGTACTTCTTGCTCAATATCATCTAGCCATTCTTTTATGACTGAGCAAGATATATTTGACTCAAAATATTTAGCTACGATAATAAATAACTCTTCTAAAACTGCTTTTTCCTTGGTTTATTCATAAAATTGGATATTTTATATATAAATCGATATTGTTTTAGACAATTGAATATTATTATGTTTAATTTTAAAAATGTCGCCAGTAATTGTGTAGCAAAGTAAAATGCACGAAAGTAATCTATCCGTAATTAGCAAACACAAATTAAAATTTGATCATGACTTCGATTGGTCAGCGCCTGATATTCTACATAACGAAAAACATGTAAGAAAGAGAGAAATAGCTGAAATGTTTTTATTAAAAAATTTGACAACACTATTAATTCCCAAAAGATACAGAGAATTTAAAACAAAATATACGATAAATTAATAAAGGTCGTTTAGTTGATCTCAGTATTCCAAACATAGTGGTTGACACAATGTCAGTTTGACATTTCGATTTTTCTCTTTCTACTTTTTAATTATAACGTAAGTGCTTAATTCTATTTATTTCATTGTAATATGACTATCATTATTTATTGTATTGTTATTTTAGTTTCACTTGATAAGGACCAAAACCATATGGTCGAAACGTCGTGATATAATAATCAAACAATAAATTGCCAGTTTGGTCGTATAAACACTTGTTTATTAATTGAATATTAGATCAAAGTTATATCTAAATGTCAAATTGTTAAACCTGAAAAAAATTATCTATTAATTGTATAATAACTACATTAATTTATAATGCTAATAGCAATTTAGATAATTAAATTTTACCATGATAATTTTGCACGAATAATTCATTTTCACTCATCTAAAAGAAAGTTATAAATTATAGAATTTTTAATTATGGAATGCAGAAGACATTCCATTTTTTTTTGTATCCGACAACTTATCTTTCGACATCAAAATCACATAATTTAGTAGCTCTTTCATACATTTCATTCCTGGTACTTTCATTATTAATTCTTCAAAATGTAAATTGTTAAAAATTACCTATGGATCATACCTATTGTTTGCAATGGGACATCTAAAAGTAAAATAAACAATTCTCAAAAATTATAATAAATGTGACTACATAATAAATGACAATTTGAGCTATAAACTTTATTTGATCAATATACTCTTTAAAAAAATATATATATATATATATATATATATATATATATATATAAGAATTATATAAGAATAATATAAGAATTATAGAAATATGAATAGAAACATATATATATATATATATATATATATATATATATATATATATATATATATATTTAATGGAACATACATTAATTTTTAATCAAATTAATTACCAAATTAAATAATTAACTATTAATCAAATTAACAATAAATCAAAAATGACAATCTGTAGATATACAATATAGTACAATATGTTATCGAGTTTAAACGTGTAAGGATATTTTTAATCCACACGTGCCAAAATAAAAAGAGAAACTGAAAGAAAATTTTAAAATAAACAACGCACTTCATCTTTAATATCTCTAAGTAGTTCTGATTACACAATGTTTTATAAAATTGTAAAAAAATGTACAGAAAATTTTAAGAGAAAAATACGATTATATCATAAGTCCTAAAAAATATAATCATTTATGAAAATTAAAAATAATATTATATAAGTAAATGTCGAAACAAATCAAAAATCATAACACGAATGAATGAAAAGTATTTTTTATTTAAATATTATGACAAATTGCTATAGATTAATATTTACACATAATTGTATTATTGCAAAATTAAAAATTCAAATATTAAAAATTGTAACAGCATTTGATTTAATGTTTATTCATGTTTTTCACTGTGTGTAAACTAAAGTTCTTATTAAATGATGCTTGGATGTAATCGACGAATTTTATTACGAATCAAGTTTTTAAACGCGTTATAATTTTAGCTTTACTAGATTTCAATTTTTTACAATTATATTATATTGTAACATCAGAAACGTACTCAATTTACTCTTAACAAGAATGCGCACACAACTTAAATTAATAAAATAACAATATAATTATTTTAATTTTACATTTTTAACATTTCTTTTAGCGAAGATGCTTTATTGTGTGACACGAATCGAGGATAAAACAAGTATAAATAAATTAATATAAAGAACTCATAAATAAAGAAATATCTGTCATAATATTTCATTTCTCAAAAATTGTTAGGCAGTGTTATCTGACGAAATCTTTTAAACGTAGGTTGAAAATTCACAAAATTTTCCAAGCTGATGCTCTTCATTTCTAGAATGATGATAATCACTTCATCGGGCAAATATGTTATCGCAGTCATCATTGAAAAAAATTTAACGATATACAAAACAACTGGCAACCAGTCTAATTATTTATTAGTTTTGTATGAGTAATTTTATTAATATACTTATATATGTAACAAATCACGTATGTTTGCACGCAAAATTTATCATAATTCCTAGGACTGTTCTCATGCATTCACTTTGTTTCATATAGTCTAAATGCATATAGCAAAGATGCACTTTGTTTCGTGTTAGAAACGTTTTGAAATGTTAGAATTACTAATCAGAAGAAAGGAAACAAAGATTTTTTTGGTTTTAGTCAGTGAAACCCCAAGGACAAGGCAAAAAAGAATATTTCTTTGAAGAAAAATTTCGAGAATATCTGTTTTCATTCTTTTTGCGATTCAAAAAGATTTCTCGCCATTTTGATTTTTACGCTTGTATTGTTTTTCTGCTATTCAATGAAAGAATAAGAAAAAGATTGTGTGCAGTTCAGGTAATTTGGAAAGCAGGCAGAAATTGTTGGGTTTGTCTTTTTTTTTCAATTTTGTTTGCTGAGTCCGAAGCTAGTAAAAATAATCTAAGAAAAATTGTGACAGAAAAAATTTTTAAATAGGAAAAAGTCTCAGTTGATTTGATTTTCTTGAGCCATCACAGCAATTTTTTTATAATTAGTATTAATATAATATTTTAATATAATTTTTATAATTTTTTATAAAGCAATTTGTTTTTATTAAATTCATGACTTTTACTTGCATTAAAAAATAAATTATTTATTTTTTATTTTTGTAGATGACTTGTTTTTTTTATAGTGACAGAAAAGGAAAAAAGTTGAGGGTATTGCATATATGCTTACATTTCATAGAACGCGGACTTTTTAAAAAAATGATGTATATTTAAACATGCGATAAGTAAAGATTAAATGCGATAACTATAATCAATTATAATCAATATACTCTTTTTACATACATAAATTATTACGCATATTTAATTATATATATGCATATTTAAATATAATACATTATACAATGTAATAAACTACCTTTATTGATTTTGTAATGCTTCTGTACTGAGCTTCAATATTTTTATTTTGTTGCTCTAAATTGTTTAAACTTTGACTTTCATAATTATGTAGAATTTCGTACAAGAATATTTAAATTCCACTTGTGAAATATATTATTATCTGTCAGTTGAAGTAAATGTGACATCATCAATCATATTATCTAAAAAAAGAGATATATAAACAAAATTTGGTAACAAATAAGAACATATAAAAAAATATTATTTTTTCTAACATTGTTTATTATAAAATTTGATTTATTTAACATATTATTTAAGATCTATATAAATAATTGAGAGATTGTCCTCCTCATTTATCCTTCACATACAACCGCTAAAATTAATATGACTACTTAAAAAAGTGTCAACCTGTACAATATTATGTAAACGATTTTCAGAATTGGAATTTTCTATTCCTTCATTTATTTGAACATGCTCTATATTCAACTCTCTTCTAATACCGAAAATAATAAAAAATATAATATTTATCTGTACGTATATATATATGTATACATGCATACATATATAAAGGGTGTTTATCGATATCATAAATTTCTCTAGAAATTAAATGATTAAAAATGTTTTGTACAATGAATCTTTACCTTAAAAGATAGAGCCACAAATTATTTATGTGAATATGTTTATAAAATAAATTAAAAAATCTAATTTAAAATAAAAGAGCTAAAAGTATACTCATATTTGTTCTACGACATAAATGTAATCATCAGGTCTTGATTCTAAAACGCTGCATATGCTAAGTCTTCTAATTACGCAGTGACACGTAATAACTATTAGATAGTTTTCAAAATGTTTTAAAATCTGTGTTATAAATTATATTAGAAAAATTATATTATATGAAAATTTATATAACATGTAAAGACAATTACGCTTGTGCAGCGCACAACAATATATAATTATAATTTAGTAAAATTTAAAATATAAATTATATTATTCAGAAATTTGTCTTCTATATTTAATGTCAATAGTTGATGTAATTTATGGACTATTGAAAAATCTACAGATAAATATGTTTTAAATATATCATCAATTTGGATTGCATCTGTTCCTTTCCAGAAATGATCGTCAATATTGTTCTTTCTCCAAAAAGAAATTTGCTGAGTAGATGTCGTGAATATTGGATGTGTAGGATGTTTATTTTTAAAGCGATATAATACTTCTTGCGCAATATCATCTAGTCATTTTTTTATGTCAGAGAAAGATACACTTGGTTCAAAATATTGGACTATGATAACAAGTAACTCTTCTTTCGATTTCAAAAGATTTTGCGCTCTTCTGATGTTTAGTTACTTTTGTATTGTTATTCTGCTATGCAATAAAAGAATAAGAAAAGGATAGTGCAATTTAGGTAATTTGGGAAAACAGGGATCGTTGGCTTCGCTTTCTTTTTTAATTTTACTTGCTGAATCCGAAAATTATAATAAAAATTATCTTAGTATTTAAAAAAAAATTTGAGACATTTTAAACAAAAAAAAAGTGTCGGTTGATTTTATCATCTTCTCTAGCCATCACAGCAAATTTTTAGCATATATGCATGCATCTCATAGAAGGCGGGCACTTTTAAAAAAGTGGTGTATATATAAACATGCAATAACCGAAAATAAAAGAATAATTATAAACAAAAATGATTTTTATGGTTTTATAAGATTTTAATGACAATAAAGGCAAGATAAAAAAAGAAAATATACAATATATAAAAATACGTCACAGCATATGGAAAACAACAGTGAATATTTTTTTTAATTTGTGTGTGTGACTATAACTTTTATAATAAATTCTATAGTGATTTTTCTATACTGGAAGGCTCATTCTTAGATGAAAGCATTTAAGACGAGGAAAAAAAAACAATTTATTATTATTTTTTTTCTAATGCTACGCTAAAGAGGGTAAGAAATGAATCATACGGATAGATCGAAAAAGAAGAGCATACTTACTACCTGCTTCATTCTTTGTGTCATTCATTGTGTTATCTTTTGACAATGCGCTGAGCAGTCCAAATAGAAAAAAATTAATTATATCAACGAACATTTTCATGTATCTCAAAGCTTCAAGCCTTACTTTTTAATTTTTTATTACAATCGTATTAATTTATAATATCAGAAGCAAATTATTAACGAGCAATATGTGTGTAGTAAAGCAACAAAACTTTAAATTTTTAACATAATAAGCTACAAATGCAATAGCTTTAAATTTATCTTTTTACTATTATAATTTTTTTAAAGCGTTTTATTAGGCGACAAAAATCAACTGAATAAAATTAATGTAAAAGATATGAAAACGAAAAAATAGCTCTGATAAAATTTTTTTATAGGGATAAAACTTATTGTGTATTTTTAATGCTGATGTTCATATCTTTTAAAATGATAGTAATTTTTTAACAAACATTCTTTTGTAGTTATTGTAGAAAAAATTCAACAATGTGGAAAAGAGCTTGCAATAAATGTTATTTGATTTTGTATTATTAATTTTTGATACAGTTTTGCTAGATTTTTATTTGGTACATAATAAAAAGCAATAAAATTTAGAAAAAAAATTTCTTCTCTCCATATTATTTGCTTCTTTTTGTAAATATTTCTCTATATCAAAAGTAAAAAAAAGTTTTGATTTGATAGATTTTTATTTAAAACGTAGGTGCACGCATGCAGATGCGATAATTTTTTTAGCAATGGTATAGTTATAAAAGTATAGTTTACTTGGAAATAAAAATTTTGAAATACTTTTCTATACGCATGTATGTGTGAGTATATGTGACACGCACATATCCACTCACATATGTATACGTTATTATATATATGTATATATTAAATATATGAAACATAATTTGTTGACTATTATAAATTCGTAATCAAGGTATATATTATAATAATGTATTACATATTATATCAAATATATTCATAATTTGTATTGTTTCTATTGAAATTTTTAGAAATAATCATTAATGCTCTTATCTCTTCAAAAAGAAAATTGCTCTAAACATCATGCGTATTGAATGTGCAGGATATTTATTTTTAATGCGGTATAATACTTCTTGTGCGATGTCATCTAGCTATATTTTTATAATCACAAATCAAGGCTGCTAAATAGCACGTAACGCTAACAGTATTGCTTGAAGAAAACGGCTTTTTCTCCATAAATTCGTTTTTATATAAATGTATATTAGCGTAAGCTTTCGAATATTAAGCTAAAATCATACATACGTTTAAAATTGTTTAGCCTGAAAAAGAATTATATATTAGTTGTACAATAATTACTAATTAATTCATAATGCTCTAATAGTATTTTAGTTTATTGAAATTTATCATGGTAATTTTGTATAAATAATTTAATAAATTTGGTCACACTCATCCATAAGATAATAATAAAGCGTAGGAACATCAACTACAGAATGTATAAGACATCGCAATGTTTCTTTGCTTATATTAGAGAACCTATTTGCCGATATCAATAATACAAAATATTGTAACAATTTCATATATTTTAATCCTGTTATTATTTGTTCTTTAAAATCCAAATGATCAAAAATTTTTTTTTTTTTCGTCTGCATTATATCATTTGTTCGCTCTAGGATATCTAAAATTAAGATTAATCAATTATTAAGAATTACATAAAGCAATACCTATGCGCTATTATATTATTTGATAAATATACTTTTTTTTAATACTATAAATTTTTTAATTGCATATTAATATTTGAAACAAATTAATTAAAATTATAAATATTATATATATATAATATGGATTTTTTATTTTATAAAAATATTTTATAGAGATACATTTGTAGAGATTACTATTTTATAGAAATATTTTTTTATTTTTATTTTATATTATATATGTAATATAAATTTTTATATTTTATAGAGACATAAATTAATTTTATTAACTAAATTATCGCAATAGAGTAAAGAATAATAATCTGTAAACATATATGCGATACAATGTGTTACTAAGACTAAACATATAAAAATACTTTTAATGTGCGCGTACAATTAAAATAAAAAGAAAAAAACTAAAAAAAAATTTAAATAAAGAAAGTATTTAATTTTAACTATCCTTTAATAATTAAAACTGATTGTCATGCTTTATAAAAATATGATACATATAAAATTTGCAAACTGTTAAGAAAAAGATTATATCATAAGTCTTAAAGAATATAATTATTTATAAAAATTAAAAATAATATTAAATAAGTAAATCTCAAAACAAATTAAAAATCATGAAACAATCAAATGTAAAAAATGTGTTTTCTTATTTGAATATTATTATAAATTACTGGTCAAATCAATTACTAATCAAATCTTTGAATACATTAAGATTTTACTCTTATAAGATTTAATTCTTTATAATAATATTTTTACAGGGTAAATGTTACGTTTAGGGGAGGCAGCTCCGATGACCTTGACCTTGACATATGTTGTTAAAGTTATCCTCGTGAGTGACCTTCAGAAGGTTTTAACCGTCGCTCGTTTTTTATTAAAAAGTTATTAACTAAAATGTTATTTATTGAATGTGTGGATTAAATAAATACATGAATGGACATAGGAATCTGATATAAGAAATAGTCGATGAGTATGAAAAAAATGAGAATTTTAATCAGTATTTAAACGATCTAATGAATACATAGAACTCATTATTTTAAAAAAATCTTTAATGCGTTTGTCAAAATTATGTATTTTTTTAAATAAAAATTCTGCGATATAATTCGTGAAATGATAATCACGTGTGCCGTAGCGAGGAATACTTGCTTGCATATGAATGAACGAAGGAAAAGCGCACACGCATACACGTGCACACACACACACACACACACACACACACATACGGGGGGTACAAGGGGAGCCTTCGGCCCCCCTCCCGCACCCACCTCGCCGGTAGGCACGGTGGACCTCGCTTTGCAACTTACAAAGTACATGCTACATTGTAGCCGAAGGCTTTCATTACACCCCCCCCGCGTGTGTATGTGTGTGTGTGTGTGTGTGTTTGTGTGTGTGTGTGTGCGTGTGTGTGTGTGTGTGCCCGTGCTTCCTATGATCTAAATTGTATCTATAATACTTATTTTGTTAATAACTTATTTTGTTAACAGTTTTTTCTTAGAGAAGGGTGCCGGGGAAAAGGCTCTATTTTCCGACGCCTACGCGTTCGATTTAGCACACATAAATGAATGAATCTAGTAGAGATTAATATTATAAAATATACATATTTTTTTTAAATTGCATATAATTTGTGTAAATTCTTTTGTTGATAACTTTTTAATAAAAAACGAGCGACGGCTCAAACTTTCTGAAGGTAACTCACGAGGGTGACCTTAACAACATATGTCAAAGTCAAGATCATCAGGGCTGCCTCTCCTAAACGTAACTTTTACCTTTTACAGACATATTAAATTATATCATCAATAATATACTAAATTTGCATTAATTTAATAGGCGCGCATCCATATGCAAACACATACATGTATAAATTTAAATTAATAAAATAACAACATAATAATCGTAACTTTACTTTTTTACTATTTTTCTGTGAAGGTGCTTTGTTGAGTGACCGAATATAAAATAAAAATAAATTAATTAAAGAAATTAAATAAAGAACTTATAAATAAAAAGATATCCTTGGAAATATTTTTTTTCCCAAAATTTGTTGTAGAATGTTATCTGTTGAAATCTTTTACACGTCGACTGAAAATTTATGATATCCTCCAGGTTGATGCTCTCATTTTCTAGAATGATGCTAATCAGTTCTTCGGGCAAGTGTGTTATCGTAGTCATCGTTAAAAAAATTTAATTAACACTCCAACAAAACACCTGCAATCAGTCTAATTATTTATTAGTTTTCTATCACTAATTTTATTTCTATGTATTTATATAACGAATCACAAATGGGAGCATACAAAAGTTTATAGCTTCTAGGACTGTTGCTATGCGTCTGTAATGTTTATTTTGTTTCATATGGTCTAGACTTAGTTTTAAGTCGCTGCCCACTACCATAGCGTGTAGAGGGAATGTACACAATGTAATTCTGTGTACAGAAAGCTCTGCGCATGTACACAGTTCACTTTTTTAATTTTCAGTTGTCTTTGTATTGTCCTATACAATGAAAGTCTAAAAAAGGAGGATATGTAGTTCAGGTAATTCGAGAAACATATAGAGATCGTTGAATTTGCCTTTTTTCAGTTTTATTTGCTAGCTTTTGAAAATCATAGTAAAAATAATTTTAGTATTCAGGAAAAAGACATTTGAGACATATTTTAAACAAAAGAAAGTAACGATTGATTTCATCACTTTCTCGAACCATCTCAGTAAATTTTTTTGATAATGTTTTTAATAAAGTTTTGGCTTTTATTTGCACTAAAGAATAAATTAGATTTTTTTTTATTTTGGGAAAAAAGCTTGTTTTTTTTATAATGATTGGAAAGGAAAGAAACTGCAGGTATTGTATATATGCATACATAGAACGACTTTTAAAAAAACAACGCAGATGAAAACATGCGATAACTAAAGATTAAGTGTGCTAATTAAAGATAAAACAATAATTTTAAACAAAAATGATTTTTATGCTCATATTATAATTTGGAAATGATAATGAAGCCTACATAAACAATGAAAATTTACAACATACAAAAACGATGCATCACAAATCAAAAGCAATAGCGAGGTATCCTTATCATTTAAATATAGCTTTTATTATGATTCAATCAGTGAACTTTCTCTTATACTGAAATGCTCATTTATAGATAAAAGCAAATGTGACGAGAGAAAGAAAGTAAAACAATGTAAGTCTATTTTTCTTAATGCTCTGCTGTAGAGAGAAAAAATAAATCATACATATATACAGAGAAAGAAGATTACATGTTATCTGTTATCTGTTTCTCTTTTTGTATCTGTCTTCTTACAATACATTGAACATTTCGATATAAATTACCTTTAAAAAATTACCTTTTTAAAAAATGCGCATTGGGGACTTGGGGCGGCGATGATGACGGAGATGTATCTTAAATAAAATTTTAGACATTTTGACTTTCCATTATATTATCTCCGTTCATAGATATAGATAGATATAGATAGAAAAAAAATTAAGACATTTTTATTACATAATTCAAATCCAAGCTATCAATTAAGCCTACTAAAAATATGATTATTGAGGTCCGATAATCTAATATACTCTAATATACCTTGCCGATTTGCATGAAGATACCCGAAGTGCCTCGCTGCTTCGCATTGAACTTGGCGCAAGACACTACCGTGTCTCTTGATCTGAAATCGGCAGTATATAACAATTTGAAATTTGCATCTTTTGTTTTTTATCCCTTCTTTTTATTCTTGAATATTTTGTTTTTATATTTATTTTTTATTTTTATATGAAAAGGTTGTTAAAAAAAACTGCAGTTACAAGATATCTTAAAATATAAATTGAAATAACTTTTCAAGAATATTACATTTTTATTCTAATTTCTTCAAATAATTTACAAAACGGTGCATATTTATAAATCATAAATTTTTATTGCTTGTTAATTAACTTTGTTATTTTTTGTTATAAACTTATATATTCTTAATTTTAAACTAACTTAACATTATTACTTATAACTAACTATAATAATCTTTACTTAAAAAATTATATATATTTTTTTCAGTATATTTTCAATATATATATTTTTCAGAAAAAGTCTTTTTATACAGAAAACATTGAAATTCTTTAAATACAATAATTATTTCAAAATCTTGCATTTTAATTATCTAATTAAGATAAATATCAATCATATATATATATATATATATATATATATATATATATATATATATATATATTGCGACGACTTTTCTCTTCGCGAGCTCGGAGCGCGTCCGCTGTCGCGATCTCTCCGTCGCGCGGATGTTTCGTTGCGCCGGCCAACGGGAGTACGATTCGCCGGTCGGGAGATACGGGCAAAGGGTCGATCGTCGTCAAAAACACAAGAAAATCGAGAAATGGTTACACGCCGGGAAGGAACGGGATGGAAGGTGTTCCGCGCGTGCCGTGACGAAGCTTTAATACTCGCTAGAATTGCAATTGGGCGCCAGATACGGTCTTGCACGTATCAATTTTCGTCGAATACACGAGATAAGCGCGAAAAAGACGCGAAGAAAGAAGTCGATTTCGTCACGGGCGGACTAGCTCACCTAACGGTAGAGGGGCAGGGCGGATGTTGAACTTACGCGATATGGAAGCAAGAGGCGACACAGATAGAGCGCCAAACACGTAAAAAAGAAATTAAATTCGTCAAGCGTAACAAAGAAATAACAACTTCATTAATTTAGAAACGGTGCGTCCGAATGATAAACCGAGATAAACGGTGTTAGGCCCGGTATCGATAAATTCGCGGAAGCGAGACTGGGTGTTAGAAACGGCGTAGCGCCACAGAGAATAAGACACCTTTAAATTCTAGTCGATCGGGCCTGAGTCCGAACGCCTTTATACCAGGTTGATTATCGGACCCCTCATGGATCGATAATATTTCGCTCGCTATTCCGACATGCCGTACGAGTACCTCATGCATCCAGTGCACCCTTAACATGCACCGCGGAGATATAGCTCAAAACGCTCCGTACAATGTTACGCATCAACCGCGAAATCACTCGATCGCTAATCCACTTCAAGCGGAGGATTTGACACACATAAGCAGAATTATTTTCCACGCGAAACACACTCAACAACATACAGGATCGCGAAACACACTCACACTGCACGACAGACTACTCACATCTACCGGACTTAAACGCTAGACGGGCGACAGATTTCGCGACTATCAGATTACGCCGTATTATCGAGCCGCGATCTCCAGAGAGACGACTTACGCTGACTCTAACGCGTGATACTAATCGAATCCGCGAAACTAATGCTCCGGACGCTTCGGGGCTCGAATCGCTTGCCGACGTGGCCGTGTCACAATCGCAATTACGCTAATGCCAACGCGATAAACACCAATAGTTTCGAGCCGAACTCGCAAAATAACACGAAATCGCGGCCACGACGACAGAAGGATTCCGATCGCGATCGCGCGTGGCTACTATAGAGCGGAATGACGTCACCGACAACGATGCTCTTTCCTCGGGGATCCGGGGGCTCGGCCGCTTCTCGCTGTTCGGCCTCTCGAGGTCCAGCCGCAATCCCTCGCACCCGCTTATCTCTCGGCCGGGATCCCTCCTCGCTCTCGCTCACGCTTCTTCACTTGCTCTCGAAACTTTCTTTCGCCCAAAACACGTCTTTCGCTTTCTTATGCTCGCGCCAGTCTGACCCGGGAGCACCGCGATCTAGAATCGGTAACGCCGGGCCAGCCGGGGATGCGCAACCGGGGTGCGTGTTATCACGGCCAATCACGCGATAACACGCAAGGCAGCCGCTTGGCGGCACGCTCATGATCGTACCGGGGGCTCGCGCACCCCCGAGATCGCGATCAATATATTTTCCACGGGGCCCTTCGGAGAAGGCCTTGGCGAGTTCCGCCGGGACCTCGGAAATGAGGAACGCAACGGTGTCCCTCGCCGACCTCCTCTTTTTCCCGCCGTGTCTCACGGCGATGAAGCTCCTTCGGGATCCTTCGGGGCACGTCTTCGCACGGTCCTGCGTCGAGGCGCGAGAATCCTCCTTGTCCTCGCGCGCTTCTCGCCACGCTGCCGAATTCGGAGGTCGATAATTCCTTTGCTTTTCCTTTCGTCCTCCCGAAGGTCGTCTTTCGAGTTGTGGTGATCGTTGGTTTTGAGGCGGCCGTGTTCGCTTCTCCGGTAAGGCTCCCGTGTCGTATCGAAATAAGGAAATAATAACATAATTAAAAGATGAAATAAATCCGACAAATAATGCCCCTCTGGAGATTTTGGTACGGCTCTAATGTTTTGAGACTGGCGCGGATGCGTTTTCTGCGTTCAGCGATCAGAGAGGGATCCGGCGGACGTGTGCGGGACGGCAACGTCACAATATATATATATAATTATGTTTAATTTTAAAAATGTCGTTGATCATGACTTCGATTGGTTAGCGCCTAATATTCTACATAACGAAAAACATGTAAGAAAGAGAGAAATAGCTGAAATGTTTTTTATTAAAAAATTTGACAACACTATTAATTCCCAAAAGGATACAGAGAATTTAAACAACATATACGATAAATTAATAAAGGTCGTTTAGTTGATCTCAGTATTCCAAAC
This sequence comes from Cataglyphis hispanica, assembly GCF_021464435.1. Lineage (NCBI taxonomy): Eukaryota > Metazoa > Arthropoda > Insecta > Hymenoptera > Formicidae > Cataglyphis > Cataglyphis hispanica. The sequence goes on along the minus strand of NC_065969.1, from coordinate 388,831 downwards.
ATAGTGGTTGACACAATGTCAGATTGACATTTCGATTTTTCTCTTTCTACTTTTTAATTATAACGTAAGTTGCTTAATTCTATTTATTTCATTGTAACATGACTATCATTATTTATTGTATTGTTATTTTAGTTTCACTTGATAAGGACCAAAACCATATGGTCGAAACGTTGTGATATAATAATCAAACAATAAATTGCCAGTTTGGTCGTATAACACTTGTTTATTAATTTATTTACTGGCGACATTTTTAAAATTAAACATAATAATTTACACTCCTGGACCTAAATATGGAGATTACACATTACGAACATTTCTTTCAAATGATTTCAACGAGATTCGGCAATAATTACAAAACTTTGATGAAGTCATGGATTAATGACAAGAAGAAATTTTGTACTGCGAATCAACAATTAATTTTTCTACTTCGATGCAGAAGATTTGACTTGGTTCCATCTCATATTCAGAATTTGAAAATAAACATTTCTTTTTATAGTAATAGCGTTAACCGTAGAAGCGATAACATCACAAAGAATTACCGATACAAATTACTAAATTTAGAAATTAAAGATCTCAATTTTAATCTTAATTACTTGCGGACTATCATAAAAAAGACGGAAGAAAGACTTTTGGACGGCTTACCACGTGATTTGGTTCTTAGATTTTTTGACTTGAACAAACATAAGATTTTAGCATTTAACCATAGAATTAAGAATAATTTAATCAAAAAGTTTAACAAATTAACCTCTAAACACAACACAGTTTTTAATCCGTTCGACAACATAGACAAATCACGATGGTTGGTAAATATTAGTAATAAAAATATTCCGGAAAGGGTGCTTGAGCTTTTAAGTCTGGGTGATAATTTCGGCTTACCATTACAACAATCCCATAAAAAAGATCGTATTGACATTGTACTTGGGACTGTAAAAAATTTAGAAGCGAACCACCGCCTTATTTCGAATGAATTAATCGAAACAACTAGAATCTCAATTGCAAATTCCCTCGAGAGATTTTTATGTAAGAATAAACATATTAACCATCTAGATAGATATATTCTCAAAGGATTCTCTCTTTGTAAGGAATTTTTACGTAATAACGACGATATTTTTGTCACTAGAGCGGATAAAGGCCACGTTACAGTAGTTATGGATAAAAAAGATTACTTGGAAAAAATGGAATATATGTTGAATGACCGATCTACGTACAAAAAATTGAACAAAGATCCAAGTAGACAGTTAACTTGCAGAATTAATTTACTTATTAAATCTTGGCGTGACAATGGCTTAATAGATGAGACCACATACAAACAGTTAAACATCACGAACGGGAATTTGCCACGATGTTACGGATTGCCAAAGATTCATAAAACTGGTTTTCCACTACGTATCATAGTATCGTCACTAGGCAGTCCGTTGTATAATATATCGAAGTACATACACGATATTTTACATAATTCAAAATTGCAACCGAAATCTCACATAAAAGACGGTTGGTCTTTTGCTGCTGACATGAAAGAGAAACTTATTAATGATGACGAAATAATGATATCACTTGACGTTACTGCATTATTTACAAACATTCCTAAAGAGTTAGTTTTGCGCGCTATCGAAAAACGTTGGAATGACATTGCTCCAAACACAAAATTTAATTTGCCTCAATTTTTATATGCAGTGGAAGTTATTTTAGATTCGACTAGTTTTTCTTTTAATGGAAAGTTTTATGAACAGATCTTTGGCAGCCCTATGGGGTCTCCGTTATCACCTATTTTAGCAGATATTGTGATGGATGATTTGGAGACACATTGTTTGAGTCTACTTGGGTTTGCGGTTCCTGTATATTATAGATACGTAGATGATATTTTTGCTATTGTTCCACGTGCAAATGTTGACGAGATTAATTTGATTTTCAATAGTTATCATCCACGTTTAAAATTCACACATGAAATAGAGTCGGATTCATGTATCAATTTTTTAAACACCAGTGTTATCCGTTCCAACGGGAAAATTTTAACAAACTGGTATAGAAAAGCTACGTGTTCCGATAGATACATAAATTTTTATTCGAGCCATCCTTTTAAATATAAGTTGAACACCATTTTTAATCTCGTTGACCATGCTATTTTACTATCTGACGATCAGTTTCATGGAAAAAATATTGATGTCGTGAAGCAGATCTTACTTAATAATTGTTTTCCGACACACATTATAAATCGTTATATTTGTAAGAGACTGAATTTTTTGAAACACCGAAACAATAGCATTCTAGGTGATGGGGAAAGTGATACAGACAAACCCTCCTACATCGCACTACCGTTTGTCGAAGGCTTGAGTGACGACGTTGGTCGGTTGCTTAAAAATATGGGATTTACAGTGGTTTACAATATACCTAAAAAATTAAATTCATTGATTAAACGAGGCAAGGATAGTTTGCCTATTAGCAATAGAACGGAGGTTGTTTATAAAATAAATTGTAAGAATTGTAGCGCTTCGTACATTGGCCAGACAAAAAGACACTTAAGCACCCGAGTCAAGGAACATTGTAATAATATAAAAATGCACGAAAGTAATCTATCCGTAATTAGCAAACACAAATTAAAATTTGATCATGACTTCGATTGGTTAGCGCCTGATATTCTACATAACGAAAAACATGTAAGAAAGAGAGAAATAGCTGAAATGTTTTTTATTAAAAAATTTGACAACACTATTAATTCCCAAAAGGATACAGAGAATTTAAACAACATATATGATAAATTAATAAAGGTCGTTTAGTTGATCTCAGTATTCCAAACATAGTGGTTGACACAATGTCAGTTTGACATTTCGATTTTTCTCTTTCTACTTTTTAATTATAACGTAAGTTGCTTAATTTTATTTATTTCATTGTAACATGACTATCATTATTTATTGTATTGTTATTTTAGTTTCACTTGATAAGGACCAAAACCATATGGTCGAAACGTTGTGATATAATAATCAAACAATAAATTGCCAGTTTGGTCGTATAACACTTGTTTATTAATATATATATATAACTTAATATAAAGATTAATATGAAATCTAATTTAATGAAAATATCATCAAGATTATTGAGATTTTTGAAACGTTATAAATTATATTACAAAATTTATATTGTGTGAATATTTATATAAGATATAAAAGACATGATTATACTCGTGCAGCGCATAATAAAATATAATTATAGATAATTTAAAGGAAGGATTAGTCACAAGCAAGGAAGCAACAATTGTTAAATAAATTTAAAAGAATAGATTTAATAGAATTTAGAATATTACGTCCAGACTCTTGGAAGGATGAGTCGGAAGGAAGGACGCAATAACTATTTCAAATATCTTGAAATCAAACGCCTTACGGGCGTAAGAATCGGGTCGAGCGAACTCGAAGGTTCGGAAAACTGGTAAACGACTGGATCGCTGTTACTCTGTTCGAACGTTCGCTCGGTGGTCCCTTTTTAGTCAGAGAATTTGATCCCTATTATTCGAAATGGGACCAAATGTGATCTTTTTTTTGGAAATGAGAGAAGGGAGCAAGAAATATTTTTAATTAATTAACAAACATTTTGGTTTATTCAAAAATATAAGAAAAGTTCAAATTTATACATGTTCATACATTTATACATAATAAGAAAAACTAATCCTTATCTGAGCGTATGTGTGAATGTATATGTATGTGTTCATTTATTTGCGAGTGTTACATTTATGCGGAAGACGTCTGTCAGAGTGAGTAAGGAGCAGATTCTATCATTAATATTTAATTCTGACCGGTTATTATACAATAATTTTGTTAATAGGTAAATAAAATTAAATAAGACTGATCTGAATGTAATGAACGTACAGAGCGTAAAGAGAGCGAGGACTTTTGAGTAGCTCTTTTTATAGGGCTTTTTTTAAACGTGTGTTTTAATATTTTGAAGGAGATTGAATTAGAAATTATCTCAGTGTCCTCATTAGGCGGGGCGTTTCTCCTCTTGTGCACGTGATTTGATTAGAAAAAGTCTTATTTCTTTATGATTAGGAAAGAATTTATTTTTCTTATGATTACTTTTATCAAATGGTATGACTCTATTTGTTAAGTATTTCGTTAGAAAAATTTATTATCTTTTCGATACTGCTTTATTCTTCCGCCGGAAAATTCTACTGCAAGGGACATTTATCAATTTTTATTTATTCGAGAGAATCGGCACGGTTACTCATAGATATACAATTATTGACAAGTGACTAAGAGTTTACGAAACGCGTAGCGTAGGATGCTTTATTTATTAAACGATTCATTTTTATCATCAATAGACGATTGCCGCAATTTCACGGAAGGAAGAAATCATGGAGCTGCCAGGACGTAACAAATGTTGGGGAACATTTGCAAAAAGAAAATAATTTCTTCCTTTCGCGGTTTACTAAAGTACAGTAATTTGTGTGCATTTTTGCGCATGCTGATTTGCTTATTAAGAAAAAGGAAAGAGAAGGCAAATTTTAAAATCCTTTTTTTTCTTTCGTCCTTCTTTGGCAAGAATATATATTTTTTTAACTTGTTTTCTTAAATTTTTTCGCAACAATGTTTGTAAGAATTTTCACAATAACACTAACTCTTCTTATACTATCGATAATTTTTGTCGCAATAACGGTAATTCTTATTTCATAAATTTATTTTAAAATTCTTGTTACAAAACTATCTTTTCTCATGTATGTCATTGTAGAATATAAGAAGAAAAACGAGATATCATTGTGTTACCTGCTCAAAGTCGACGCTCTCAAAGTTTTGTCGCCTTGGTATAAGGGATTTGTTTCGTCAATCTGCTGGTTATCTTCCAATCATGATCGTTGGTTGTTGCAGAGTTGCACTTGTAGTTGCAGAATTGCATTGTTGCAAAGTTTTCATATACGCTGTGCCGCTTGGATTTTATTTACTGAGATTGCTCCTTTAATTAGCTGTTGATTGAAGGGCCATATGTTCGTCTGCAGATGCTTCACTTGCTCGAAGCTGGATAGTTTATCGCCAAACAGCATAGCGATTGCTTATTAATTGCTGGAATCGATGATATAATTCTTCCGTGACATATCTTCTAGTTCGTTCTTCCTTTCCATTTTTTCCCTTTTTTTGATAATATCAGGTAATATTACTCTAAGTATATATTTTTTTATTAGAAAATATAGTTCTGCTTATTTTATATACATAGTATATAATAATTGATCTAAATGTTATGTTAATAATGTTTCTTTTGATTGTAAATTATTATTAAACGTGGTAATATTTTTAATGTTTATATGCGTTTAATACTAAAAATATATGTGTGTGTATATAATATATGTTTCTATATGTTTTAGTATATTGATTAATACGTGATATAATGTAATACATTCGCTTATGTTCTTTCTTATTTTAAACGATGGGAAATAATTTTACCTATAATGTGATTGCTAAGTCAAATTTGTTCTATTATTTCGTATGTTCTCTTATGTCTGGTAAAATATAATTTTTCTTTTTTCTTTGTTAAAATTATTATTATCGTGATTCGTTTTCCGATTCTAAGTCCATCTGAGAATTCTCATAATTATTTATTAATTTTGATGTATGAAATTCGTAAGCGGCTTGGATGTACAATTCGACTATTTTTTTTTTAATTCTAATTTTTACGTTATTTTTATTTAAAATTTCTAAAATTTTATAAGGCCCAGTATACTGATCTCCAAATTTAACTGGTTTTGGACCTTTTAATAAAAATACTTAATCTGCCGTTTTAAAAATTTGCGGGTTGATTTTTCTATCGTAATAATTTTTTGATTTAATTTTGGCCTGAATAACATTATCGCGTGCTTTTCCCTGAATTGCGTGAAGTTGAGTGACAAAATTTATTAAATATTCATCGTAATTTGCTAATTTATCTTCAGGAAATAGAAGTTCGTTTGATGGAACACGTGCTATCTTTCCAAAAACTAGTTCGTAGGAGTGTGCTTTGTTGCTTCATGTACACTTGTATTATAATTAAACATGGCAAAACTGATCCATCTATCGCATTGTTTTTGTTCGTTCGCGTATTGTTTTAAATATTCGCCTAATGCGTGATGTGATCTTTCTAAAGATCCGTTTGACTGAGGTTTGATAATTTTCCTCTCCAAGGATTTTTGAGTCATTTAATTTTTTATTTTTCCTTTTGATTTTATTTTCATTTTTAATTTAATTTTGATTTATTATTTTTTCTTTGTCTTCATGGTAAATTTCTTTGATAATTCTTTCTTCATTTTTGTATTCATTTATTTTATTCTTATAATTATTGAATTCATCATATATAAATGCGTAATTAGTTTCGTCTTTTTCCTTATTCGTTATTAATTTTTTCTTCTTTTTCCTTATTTATTTGTTTTCGTGGGCTGCTCAGACCTTCAGGATTTATGATCGTCTAACAATTCGCCCAACGATTTTAAGCGTAAAGTCGGGACATGTACTTCTGCTTCTTCGTCCAAAGTATTTATGACATATAAATGTGCTTTTCCCGAAATGTTTTCCACGTTGGTATCTTCCAAATAAATTCCGTGTGCCACCTTTAATCGAGATATATAGCCCACCTTTAATTCAGGATTTTCTATCCGTACATAAAATAATGATTCGGATCGCGGAGCTACTACGATGGCTTCAGGTGATAAGAACGGTACGTTGATTCCGGAAACATTTAAATGCCCTTGCGTAGTCTATTTTTGATGAAGTTTGTTTCAAGAAATCATTTCCCAATATATTAAATTTTGAAATCGTTAGATACAATATGAAATATTACTGGTAATTCAAAAATAATTGGCGTGATTTCACCTAAGATGTATACCGGATAATTATTTATGCCATTTAATTTAAGAATATTCATGTAATTAATATTTATTTCTTCAGGAACAAGATTTTCTTTAGTTATATTCGGTCCAGATCCAGTGTCTAGCATAACAGTTATACGCGTAGTCAAGTTATCAATATCTATTTGGACGGCAGGCACCCGACTCTGTTTATCGAGATTTAAGGTCACGGGCCTTATGTTCGTTCCGTTCTTATCCATTTGGCTACCTGGTCTTTGGACGGGTGCGGCTCGCGTTCGGACCCCTGCTGTGCACCCGATGTCGAGGGGCCGTTGTAGTTTCCCTGATTATTTTCCTTTTTCCGAATATTATTTGCACGACGTAATTTGCAATCCTCGAGAAGATGACCTTTGCAATAGCGAACAAAATAAAGAGTTCTTCGATCCCGTTTGTTGGTTTATTCTCGCTCGACAATCTTTAGCAATGTGTCCGAAATTGTCGCAAATTTGACAAGTTACGCGAATTTTATTTTCTGCAAAACGTTGTTCGTTTCGTTTCTTCCAGCAATTGTTTGCAGAGTGACCGGGTTTTTCGCACCATTGGCAAATTACTGAGATTTTATTATTACTAGTATTAATTTATCGACAGGATTTAGCATTATGACCGGATTTTGAACATAATTGACAAATTATTATTTTTCCTTGAATTGCATTTATTGGTCGATGAAGTTTTGGATCGCAAAAACGGTATTTCTCTGCACCGTGCCCGCGTTTTTTACAAATCTGATAGGTAAGAATTGAGGTCCCTAAGTCTGTTTACTAACTTGTTGATTTGTTTGTAAATATTTCTTACAGTTACTACCTACATGGCTTTCCTTATAACAAATCTGACAAATATCTTTTACCCTATTGATTTTCTGTCTACCTGCACTATTGTTTGTCCCCTGTCGTAAATCTCTTATCGCTCAAAACTCTCTTTCTATCTTTAAAGCGTCGGTTATTGTCGTGTACATCTAAATTTTTTGTAATTCGCTGCTCGATTTCTGGTTTTAATCCTCTAATAAAGCACTTGCACATATCTTTTTCTAATGAAGCTTTAATATTTTGGTCCGATAACAAGGTTTCTGAACTTCTATACGCCTCTAATATTTGTTTTCCAAGCAGCTTGACTTTATTACCATAAGTAACATCTTCGTCATTTTTTTGATATACACAATCCAATTCCCCTTGTAATTGATAGACATTTTTAACCGGTCCATAAATTTATTTTAAATATTTTGTTAATTGTGAAACATTATCGAAATCGTGATCTTGTATGGTTCGACGAGCTTCTCCTATTATTCTAGGAGAGGCTTGTCGATTTTCTGTTATAACCCGAGCTATACAAATTGATTAGTAAACATTGTAAATATAAGTTCAATGCTTTGTACTGTTTAAGAATTATTATGATTATAAAGAGTAAAACAATAAACGATTCCGCTCTATATTTAGATATTTTCCCAAATATAGAATATTCTAAAAAAAATTATTTTACAAAATTTTTTCTTAGATAAGAGTTATTAAATATACAATTCTGTTTTATTGATTTAGAAATATAACTTACCTTACGCCAATCTTTTTTAGCTCCATTTACAGAACTTAAAATTTCAGTTATTTCACTTCACAAACATGTGGAATCTTTTAAGATAAACGAAGATGTCAACTTTCGGCTTAATAATTCCGGATTCTTATTTATGTATTCTGTTAATAGCGTTCTTTGCTCATGTGTAATATTTGCACATCTTTTTTTCTTTGCAAGTTATTCATCTACAATATAGAACAACATTCATATAAAAAAAGTGATAAATGTATATACATGTAATTACCTTTAATATAAAGATAAAACATGTTCGTCGATTGTATAAACGTGCTATTAAATTTGAGAATTAGAGTAAAAATAAATTAATGTCTAATTATTCGCATCGAAATAATACATAGTATTGATCGATAGCAGATTTTGAATTTGATCTCATTCATCTCATGTCTTTTAAAACAATGCAAGATTAAGAGTTTGATAAAAATTAGATATTTAAGATCAAAAACGAAATTGCAAACAAATTAAAAAAACAAGATTACAAAAAAGAATTACAAGATATAACTCATAGTAAGCACAAATTAGGAAAAAGATAAGTAAAAGAAAAGATTTGGAAAAAAATTAATATATTGTGTCCAACAAAAATATTTCACTAAAATTATTTCTACAATCTGTTAAGCCCATGTTAGACTGTGTATTGAAAATTGAAGATTGAAAATGAAAGACGTTCAACAAATCATAACAAAAAGAATTAAAATTTCTTCATTCTTATTAATCAAATTTCAAACTTCAATTTTCAATGCGTAGTCTGATACGGACTTTACGTTAATGAAACTAATTTCTTAATAAATTATAATACAATCTTTCAAATTTACAATTTATTAAAAAGATTCAATATATTCTTTGTTTATTTTAATTTAAATAATAAGTGACGGTAATTCAAAAATAACAAGACAGTTGTGTTATACAAAATATTGCATCGTATATTTAACAGCTGATAATAATTATATATATTTAACAGTATATATATATTTATATATATATATTTATATATATATATTTAACAGTATAATATTTAACAGTGATAATAAAGGTAGTAATACGTAAAAAAAATATCAATGTAATATAAAATATAAAAAAGTTTGTTTCATATACGAAAATAAACAAAAATTATAATTATAATTAATAAATTATGTACAAAAATTTATCCCATTAAGATGCATACCAGCAAGAATGCTGATGATTTGTGCCATCAGATCTGAATTTTGTATACAATCTGGCGTAAACACGATAACACGTAACAAAGTGATAAGCAAATTATCCATATTGTTTTCCATTATTTCAGAACAGAATCTGTAAATAAAAAAATTCCGTTGTAATTATTAATAAATTATAGATAAGCATTATGTATAATTGTGAGATTTGATAATATAATAAAAACTTACTCAGATGTGAATAACAAGAATTCCACTATGTCTCCTATGTCCGGTAGTGCGGTGAAATTGCGCGTAACTTCCTGAGACAATGAAAGTTCGAGAAGAGGACTATCCGAAGCAGTCTGCGTCAGAATACTTAGCAAAATTTTGGCCATTGATGCATAAAAATGGAAGCATCTTTTCAAAAAGATGGGATCTATCAGACCTGCCTCCACACATAACTTGGATTTAACCAATTGCTTCAACTCTTGCGTCCATTGTTGTTCGATAAAGTCTTCTAAGCCCGTCAAAAGATTATCTTCCCGTTGGAGTTTTGCAATTTGGTATTCGTCAAACTTTTTTTGTTCTTCCTGTAAGTCTCGCGATGTTTCCCGATATGTTCGCAATGCCGGTAACAGTGCAATATGATGACAATGCAGCGTGAGGAACCAACATTTTGTCGTAAATGTCGGTTTCATCCCTCTATGTGTGTTCTCCAATTGTTTCTGCCATTTTGCAGCTTCTTGCAAAGTGAGTTTTAGTATTGCGTCCTTCTTTATTTCGATAAATGTTGAAGAATTAAATGGATACAGCGGGTCTACAGTATTCAAATCGATCTTCATAGAAAGCATTTGTAAAATTGATAATAGATTCAACATGAATCCATCTTCGGCTAAAGACGAAGCATCTTCCTTCATCTGTATTTGCGCGCGTTTCTCGTTACAACGCAGCAACACCGTCAAGTATTCAAGGATAGCATCGCGGCATTTGTTATTCGAGAGTATCGCATCAAATATCTTGTACAAAGACGTTCTAGTACTCTGCAATGCTCGCTGCAGCGTGAGAATTACCGATTTATCAGCGACAGAATCACCACTAAAGAATTTTTCTGCCACTTTCTCGGTAAATATCGATACCGAAAGAAACGGTCCCAGGAACGAGTTCGTTGTCAGCTCTCTACCGGCTATTGATGTCACAACATCAGGCAAAAATTGAATTTAATTGATTATCAGAAAACAAATCGGACGTATATTGTTGCTTGGACCACAGCAAATTTCGATGAATTTGCTTAGTGCATTAATCGGTCTTCTGTGTGTATTGCCGACCAAGCCCGCCCGCTGCATCAGGAGAAACAAGCCTTGCAAGACAGGAGTGAAAATTTGATTAAATATGCTCGGATCCTTGCATGTCTCAGCCATGAGCTCGTTGAGATAGCCATGAGGTAATCTCTGCGATAATATCAGATAAAGAAGATGGGTGGTGTACGTAGGTACAGCAGCGCCTTGGCAATTGCCGACCATTCCTTGTAGAACGTGGCTGGAACATTGAACACATTTCTCTCTCAAAATTGTCAGTACATCAGAAACAGAAGATACACTGGATCGTTGTAAAATATATAAATAAAAATTAGTTTAATAAAATTTTATATAATTTTAAAGATATATGTATATATGTATGTATATGTATATACCTTTGGATGATTTCTATTTTCAGTTTTTCTTGAACTGTTTTCTATTTCAGCAATTCTTGAATAACAATCTAATAAATAATTCAAACTTTTCGATTGTGGTGAGTTGTTGCCTGCGAGTAATGATGTTGATATCGGTAATTGATAAGACGGAGAAGTCACCGGAGGACTCGCTTGGCTGCCGTTGCAATAGAATGAATGTCTACTACCGTGATGTTTTTCAAAGGATCTTGCCCTCCCGAAAACATAAACAAAATCTCCTGCAATGCCTGATCGATAAGTGAAATCGAATCATCAACGTTGAGCAGTCTCTTTCTTTGTTTGTACGTTGCTGCCGTGCGTGGCAAAAATATGCTTCTCCCCGTAAACTTTTTCCATGATACGCACAAGACACATGATATGACAGAATCGATTCGCTTCTTTTCCTGGCGTTTGAAATCACTGAGCAATGATTTCAATCGATCATCTTTTCCCTTCGAATCTTGATCGTTCTCCGCAAATTCTTTGTACTCCTTCGGTATTTGCAAATCTCTGCTGCGTTCTTCATCCGCGATGTTAATTTCTTTGAAGGGGGACATGATTGGCACTTTTCTTTCTAGTTGAGAAGTCCCTGACTCGAGATAACGCACCGTGTTGTTAAAATCTAGATCGTCAATGTTATCGAATTGGAGCGTATTTCTCTGCGATTCAACGTTGCTACTCGGCGACCGGTGGCGGTTGTCTTTTTCCTAGACGTGGTGTTCTTGTTTAGCTCTATTGCCTTTGTTGAGAATTACGGTTAGATATACGCGGTTTCTAGTTAGTGATGTATCACGACTAACGTGACAAGATCAAGATCAAAACACTGAGAGTCAGAAACAAACGAAAAAACAACCAGGGGCGTATGTATTGGCGAATCAACACGAAATTGCCAAGAGTTGAAAGCGTCAGCACGTGTGGTTCTATTTGCGATCAGATACACTATAAACTTTGCCACTAAATGCACACTACTACTGAAGATACCGACGAAAACGTCACGATCAGAACGATTGCGACTAACTACGACTGACGACTGATGATCAGAATGTAACAAGACGCCTCATTACAGCTCTTATAGCCGATTTCCATATCTAAGGAGAAGATGCGCCGCGTACCGTCATTTGTCGCTATGTCGCGCGACCGACCAATCGGGCTGCCAGAAGAGCATATAATTGGTCTGCTCAGAGCTGAATGGGCTGCACTAGTTCATAAAGCTTCCATCCTTCTCCTTCTAATATGGAGACAGACCATAGCCATAGTATATTTAAACCGAGCGTTTGCCTTTATTTAAGTAGTGGGGGTAAAGGGCGTGTCGAAAAGGATACATTTTGTTTTGTACTGCTTGCGTTCTCTTTCGCTCGCACGTAGCATAGCGCTCTCTTTTGCTATGCTACGCACGAGCAAGAGAAAACGCTAGGGGCACGAAACAGAATTTATTCTTTTCTACGTGCATCTTTACCCCCACTATTCAACACGGTCTAAATCAAAGGGTAAACCGTTGAGGACATTACGGTGTATAGAATCCAGGCATTACTAGAGCATTAATGGACATTATTAGGCATTGCTCGGATATTATCTAGACATTACTAGAATAGACATTGCTAGGACATTAGTTGTCAATAGAAAAATATGATAAAATAGAAAAATATAATAAAAATACAAAAAAAAATTTGGCAGTAATGCACAAATTGGGCATTAGTGGGCATTGGTGTATATGATTTTAGTTAGCGGTTTACCTCTTAATCTAGGTATATTATGTGTATCTTTGCGAGAACACAAATGTTGCCCAATTGGAAATATATTTTTTTGAAACGATAGAATTCATTTTTCAAAACCGATTATAGAAATTCGTGTTTGAACAATATTTTCTCGAGTAAAAACAAATATAGATATAAGACTCTCGAGATAAATAAACTAAACAGTCGCATGGTCCTGTGGTCGGTTAAAAATAAATAAATTGATTAATTAAACATGATCGCAAAATTAAAAGATTAAATGAATAATTAAAAAGTAGAAAATTATATAAGTATAAAAATAAAAAAATAAGTATAAAAAATAAAAATACTAAAATGAAAAGCTAGAATAAAGAGCATTCATATATTTTATCTCCTTCATAGAAGGCCTTATACAAAATAAAACTTATTGCGCTTCATAAATCGTGCTTGACTTTGATCGCTTTTTTCTGAAATTTAATTTTTCAAGTAAATTATGTTTAAATATTATTGTTTTATATTAATATTGGGAAAAATCTCGAAATAATTTTCTTAAATCTTGTCTTTTTTTACCAAACCATCTAGATTCTTATTTAGTAATATATTTTTTTAAATTTATAAATATTTATCTTGTCATTATTTATAGTCTTAATCCCTATATTATGAACAGAAATTCTATGCACATTTTCGAAAGAAAGCAAGCATAATGAAATATCAATTTTGTCCTTATAAGCCGATGGTTATTGTTAAACCGTATTATGCTCAAATAAATAAAAACAAGCATAATATAAAATATATATTTCGCTCTTATAAGCCGGTTATCGTTAAGTCGTATTGTACTCAAACTGCATGTGATAAATTATATCAAAATTATAGTTTTCTTCGTATTATATATCAGAGTCTTATTCGAAAAATTCTTCAGTTTAACTTTCACTTTAAAGAATGTATACTCTATTTAACAAGAGAACAATCATGGATCGGACAAAAATTCCGTCTGTTTTGGACTAATTTTAGCCCAACGGCTAGAAAACCTTTTTATATACCGCTGTACTTTTTTCTTCGTTTTCTTTCAAAAAATGTTCACCAAGTCTTTTTCAAGATCTAATAGCATTTTTGAAAGTACCATGTTTAATCGCTTTGAGAGCTATTAATGATGTCATTGCATTGTCTTTGTTAATAAGACTTGAATTCTTAGTAAAATATATAGGATTTCCGGTAATTTTTGACACATTCGAAGTATGAAGATAGATCAGGTCAAACTAAAAAGAAAAGTGTTGTGCCATTTTTTTCTATAACGCTTAATAAAGGAGTTATTATTGAATAAAGTTTGGCCAATTATCGCCAGGCCGCACGTCGATGAGCCGCGCGCCTAGTAGTGTGCGAGAGCCCTCAGCTGTTAGGTGGCATAAAGTCGGCGTGATTGGTCAGACTTTATTCAATAATAATTCCTTTATTAAACTTTATAGAAAAAAATGAAACAGGATTTTTTTTTCAGTTTGATGTACCTTCACACTTAAAGTGTGTCAAAAATTATTGGATATCTTGTATAATAAGCGATTAATTAATCCGAGTTGGATTAATCTATTTATTCGAAAACACCATAAAATTCTCCACAATATGAACAATCTTTAATGGAAATGTTATTATTATTAATTATCTCATAAAACATAAATATTCAGCTATTTAAATATATTATAACAATTTCGATTTTTTTATATCACGTTAAAATTATAATTGATGGGCGTACCATATTTACCTATACGGTGCAAAGTAATATGTTCTTTTTTTTTTATTTTGATAGTTTCTTTTCTGCAGCATGTACACCGCAGCATCCTCAAAAAAGAGAAAAAAAAATAAAAACTTTTAAATATTACTTTTTAAATATTACTTTTGTATACAAATTAGAACAACGCTACGTACGCGCTTTTTAATATAATAAATAATTTAATAAATAATTATAAAATCCAGATATAATCTAAATGTTATCATCATCATCATTATCAAAACCTTGTTTTGCAGCAAATATTTTCTAATAAACAAGTGATAAATGTGAACAAAATATGTCCTTCGTTATCTCATATTTTTGAGAGAAAGAGATAGAAGAGGAAAAGTATAGTGCGATCGCTCACTTTCACTTTTCAAAATTTCTGTATTTTATGACTCATTTATACAGGTTATGCAGGCTTACGCTGCGTTGTCTGCTTTTTCATTGTTTATACAGAGTGTTCGGCAACAGGTGACTAAATTTGAAGAATGATTCTGCATAATAAAATAAGACAAAAATCAAGAGTAAGAATATTTCGATGGAGGCTTCCTTTGTATGTTTCCAAACTGTAATAAACATTTATGCAAAACTTGATAGTTTAAATCCACTTATTTGTTTAAAAATTATTTACTAAAAATTGTAGCAAAATATTCATATAAAAAAACTTCATATTTTATTCTCTTTTTTTTTTCATTGTGTAGTTAATTTCAGGAAATATTCATGAGTAAAAGTTTTTGTCATAAAGTAAGAAAAATATGATTATAACTATTTTCTTTTATAAAAACGTCAAAAATTATCATATGAAGGAGACAGAAGACAACCAGAGCCAGCGCGGTAATTTGTGACTTATGTTTTATTACAATCAAATTTCATTCATTAAGTAATAAATACAATCACGAAAAGCTTACGTTTCGGTTTTTTTTTGGACCATCTTCAGTGCAATTATACGGAATATATTATATTAAAAATATAACAGAGAGCATATTACCCAAAACAAAGATGTGTCACTCATGTTGTTAAAGGGTAAATATAATGTAACGAAATTTCGAGACAGAAAGAGACTCTTTGATAAAGTATATTAACTTAAAAAACAATTAGTAATGTGAATACGAATGTGTATACGAATTTGAGTGAGTTAGCTATGCTGTAAAGGCAAGTATTGGAAGACAACCGTAGGAAACAAATGTTACACACGGATATTCGAGACAGACTGTCAAGTCCCTTCGTACAATACTAAATAAAAATGAATGCAGAGGAATGTTTACAAATAAAACAGCATGACTTTTAAAGTTTTGATAATTTATCAATCACATTCGTATAAAAATAATATAAACATTCTGTGCTTGTCTGTAAATTAAGTCTATTTTCCTTTTAATATACAATAGTAGTATAGGGGCCACTATAGCGAGACAGGAATGTCCCCCCTTTTCCCCCTTGGCGCCAGCCCCCCGCTGTGATCCCATCCCCCCCTGTCCCCCTAGGCAGGTACCTGAGAAAAAAAGAGTGGGGACTCGTGGACGTCCACGAGGCGATTTTTTAATTTTAAAATTTTTTTAAGAGTGGGGGGGAGTCGTGGACGTGCACGAGGCAGTTTTTTTTATTTTTTATTTTTTCCTGGGCTGGAAATACTCGGGCTGGAACCTGGGTCTTCTGCTTTTCTGGTCGGGGTCCTAGTGCGGTGGGCTAACTGAAATCTTACAAGAGTGAGAGTTAGATGTGGCATTTAAGCGAAGAGTAGCTCTCTCCGGCCCCGGGGACCGAGCGCTCCGATTGGTTTGTCCTATAGTGGCCGGCTGTTTGATTGGTTCCGACGAGCTGGAAAAACGAGAGAGAAAATAGAGTGAGAGAGAGAGAAAGTGGACAAGATGTCCGAGGTGTCAGAAGCCGGTAAAATATCGGCCGCCGAAGACAGCAGAGATGACCCATTGCATTCCCCTCCTCCTCCTCCTCCTCCTTCTCCCCCAGCCCTGTGGAAAATCGAAAAATATCGCATGACATACGGTATCTCTCGCCTTCGAGCGTCCTTACGGAAAAACTTCGAACTGCAGCGAGCGCGTCGCCCGCGTCTCTCCTTCTTGCTGAAAAAAGAAAAATCACCTAGTGCGGAATTATCAGTTATCAAGATATACAAACGTAATACGAAGTGTTCATGATCGGACATGATTGTCCACGCCGGTCGAGTCATGCAACGCAGGTAGACGCGATGTCGTCATCGGAGGCGATACGCTATCGGAGATTGAAAGAGCTATGGCGCCGCAGAGTCTAGGACGGAAAGAAGGAAGGAGAGAAAAGGAAAAATTGAACGTTTTCAGGTAATATTTAAAATTAATATTTTAACATTTACATTAAATTTAACATTTTTATTTACGCTACAGAAATGTTTTGTACAATTTTCTTACATTTAAATATAATATTTATAACATTTACAAAAGATGTTAACTCTTAATGGATGGAAAATATGGGAATTCGTTGTTTTTCAATTATTTAGCTGCATATTTTCCCCTCTTTTCCTTATATTTCAGTATATAAGTAAGGCGAGAAAACGCGGAACTTTATTCATTTGAGTTTGCTCGAAATCTTCATTTCGGCTTCGGTACAAGTATTCGTCGTTGTTGTGACCAGTGTTCAACTAGTTCTCGGTAAAAAGTGATAAAAATGGCCGCCGCAAAAAGTATCCAGTGAACGGAAAAAGCTAACCGATTTTGTTAAATCTACTCACGTTTGTGATATTAACAAATCGGGCCTCAAGACCGACTTCGATAGAAGAAACGATCAGCGATATTTATTATTATCGACGACGTACGGGCTTAACGCATCGTATACTAAGAAGATTCATGTGGGATTGCAGGCGACGAGTGAAAATTGCTTTGTACCGATTGTAAAATTAACAGGCAATTATGCAGATGGAATATGTCTCGACACCGACACCTGGCAGCAATTTCAAATCAGCATGGAGCAGATGAAGCAGTATTTGTGCGAGAATCAAAAATCCAAACCAAGTCCGATTATTATCAACAATATTTCCATCGGCTTCACAACCGCTTACGGAACAAGGGCAGTGATAGTGAGTTATAAGGAAAATGCGGGACAACCGGCGAATAATAACGAGACGGAGGAGCAGCCCCGTTGAAGAAGCAAAAACGTACAGCGTCGCCATTGTGATGCAGAAAACTACTTTTGTCGGCCTGGAAGATATCGCAAGATGTGTGGACGCTCATTTGGCACGGTTAATTCCCATTACCGACACCGTCAACGAGTGCTCCAAATACCTGATTAACGAAATAGAATTAAAACTTCCCTCGTCTTACGTAGATTGTGAAATTATAAAACTTACAATTAGAGGTAATTTTGAAGAAATCGAGCGTGATGTACGAACACAAATAAATAATTTACCATTTTTAGACGTATATTTTAATATTGTATTCGAAGAATTGCTTTCGCTAGGTTTTAATGAAATTGTACGTATAATTTTACTAAAGCGCAATTGTTAGTTTTATAAAAAGAAAAATTTTATTTTCAATAAATAGAATGTTTTAACCTTAAAAACTTAAATATATTTTTTTACCCTACTTCTTTCCTATTAATCACCTCTCCCCTCTTCCTCCCCTCTTCTTTACTATTAACATAAAAAATTTTATCGCCTAGTAATATTGCGCGATAGCCGCGCGTTAGACGAACATCTTATTTTTAGCATAAGCATGCATAGAGCACCGCGTACAAGCTCGTAAGCAGCGGTGCTCAAAAAACGCTGACGCGAGCTCACCTCCGCGAATACGCTTACTCGCGTCGATTCCGCGGCTGCTTATCAGCTAATTGGCCGCGGTACTTTTCGCTCGTTCGCCGACCGGAAACGCTAGCGCGAGCATGCGGCCGCCGCGGTGGGCCCCCGGAGCGCGGATAAGCTTATTATTCCTCGCATACACGAGCAATATTAAAGTCAACAAGATGTCCGAGGTGTCAGCAGCTGGTAAAATATCGGGCGCCGAAGACAGCAGAGATGTCCCATTGCATTCCCCTCCTCCTCCTCCTCCTCCCCCAGCCCTGTGGAAAATCGAAAAATATCGCATGACATACGGTATCTCTCGCCTTCGAGCGTCCTTACGGAAAAACTTCGAACTGCAGCGAGCGCGTCGCCCGCGTCTCTCCTTCTTGCTGAAAAAGAAAAATCACCTAGTGCGGAATTATCAGTTATCAAGATATACAAACGTAATACGAAGCGTTCATGATCGGACATGATTGTCCGCGCCGGTCGAGTCATGCAACGCAGGTAGACGCGATGTCGTCATCGGAGGCGATACGCTATCGGAGATTGAAAGAGCTATGGCGCCGCAGAGTCTAGGAAGGAAAGAAGGAAGAAGAGAAAAGGAAAAAATTGAACGTTTTCAGGTTATATTTAAGATAAATAACATTTTTATTTACGCTACAGAAATGTTTTGTACAATTTTCTTACAGCTAAATATAATATTTATAGTATTTACAAAAAGATGTTAACTCTTAATGGACGGAAAATATGGGAATTCGCAAGTTATTATATACATCGATAAAAGTGTGAGAATCGAGAAGAATCGAATATGAGAAATTATTTATCTATTATATATCCGTATGGCAGTGAACACCAAGAGCTATGGCGCCGCAGAGTTTAGGATGGAAAGAAGGAAGGAGAGAAAAGGAAAAAATTGAACGTTTTCAGTTAATATTTAAGATTAATAAATAATACAAGTTCAAACTTGTTCAGTAATCTAAAACTATTTGTTAAGTAATCACACGAAAAAAATATCTAGAAACTTCTAGAAAAGATTAGATAGGATACAAGGAAAAATTTTTCTACAGGACGTAAATACAGTTGTAATAAGTTATAAAGCGTAAATAAAAATTTATCACCCGTAGAATAAGTTTTTATATAGTAAAAAATTTTATTATAAAATTTTATTTTACATAACTTTGTTTCTTCTACGAAAATATAAAAAATTTTTTGTGACAAAATCATTACTGAAGCAGCAGCATAACAAAAATGCCTGTACAATAAAATTAAAATAAAAAATAACACCTGTAAATAACGTAATTAAAATTATCTCTTTGTTCATATAATTGTTTCAAAGAAAGTGCGATTTTTCAACGCTTTTTGATTTTTCTGAAAGCTCTTCTATGAGAGAAACAGAGAGGTCTTTCAGAAGTGACTATTCATGGGCGTTTCTTTTTTCGAAAAGAGGGGATATGCGTTTAAATAAATTCTTCGAGACAGGCTAGAAAAATTATTTCCAAGTCCTCCAGCGTTTGAATCTGCGTGTACTACCGTGTAAAAAGCGTCATTGTATATTATTCGTGAAAATATATATATATTGCAAGAATACGATTCTAAAAATGGCGGAGCTTAAAAATATATTACGCAAGTGTATAATTATAGGAGCGAATTTGTCACCCTCGATAAACAGTGAACGATATTTATCCTCATTGTCGGACGAATCGCCGGAAATTAATTACGCGGTTTTCCGATCTTTCGCGTGTGCCTGCTCGGACACTGTACTAGCAGCATTGTACAAGTTAGGTTATTTTAACGATTTCGACGAACTGTTACATATCGCGGGTGAAATAGTGGAAATGCGCGAGGCGTTTAATCATGAGGAGGAGGATGCAGGAGGGCTTATAAGCTTCCTGTTAGCGCAACATCGTGGAAATCGTTTAACAGGTGAGCAATATGTTTTATTATTTACTATAGTACAATTGTAACGTAAACGAATATATAAGATGATGATAAAATTTTCAAATTTATCATAACTTATAGGACGGAACACTCAAGCGAGTACAAGCGTGCAAGAGACTCCCGCTAGGATGCAGAAACGTAAGGCCGAAGAAGAGCTTGAAGCGGAGTCTTCGTGTAAGTTATTTAAAAAATAAAATATTAATTTTCAAAGGCGTTTTAACAAGAATAATCACAAAATTTAAAGAAAAATAAAAATAATTTAGGTATAATTTTTATTTTATTTATAATTAATTATTTCTTTTGCTTCGACAGTGCAGAGAGGCGGTGGTAGTAGAAAGAAAAAATACCGGCCGCAGAACATGTGACGCAGACTCGAAATAATGAGGAAAGAAGCGAAGAAAACGAATCAGAAAATCGTGTCGCTAATCCCTCAGCGGCGGAGATTGAAGAGGAGGAAGAAGCAGAGATACCGCAACGACAACAGCAACAACCGGTTGGCAATAATTTTAGTTACATTAATTTATTAGCGGAAAATACGAGACAATTTAGGAGATTCGGAATAATGGGGAGAGAAGCGAGTTTCGCAATACGTCCGTTACATGACGATACAAATATTTACAGAGCATTAGAAAATGCATTTCGTGAAATTCACGCGTATGTGCTAAATACATGTCAACCAGACGATTATGTGGGGCTGTCCTTTCATTCGTCAAATTTAACTCATGGACCCGCGGGTATATCGTTTCGCCCTGCGCGTGACTTAACATACGAGGATATTTGGAGAGTCGTAAGTTCGGTAGCGCAGAGTGCCGGAGGTCTCGATATCGCGGAACGTTTCGATATTCGCGTTTTCAATGTCTCGGTTCCTTCGGGTCGTGGTCGCGTTAAATTAACTCGCGAGGACGTTGCAAAGCGCTCGATAGTAACAATTAATAATGTGGACAATTTGTGTTTTCCACGTTCACTCGTAGTAGCTCGAGTTTATTGTGAACGTGGTAATTTACGAACGGGCAAATTGCATGAAAAATGGAATAATATAAGACATCTTCATTCTCCGCTTCAGCGTGAGCTAGCAATGCAATTAACTAGGAATGCCGGTGTTACAATAACTAATGAGGGTTGCGGAATTGTAGAAATCGAACGCTTTCAACGCTATCTTGCAGTTGATAACATCGCGATTGTAGTTTACAATTTCGCCACTTTTGCTCGTGGTGCGAAACCTATGTACGACGGTATCGCGACACTCGCTTCACTCGAACGTGAACCCGCGCTACGTCTAAATGTAATGTATTACGAGCGTTTACGACATTATAATCCCATTGTAAATTTAAATGCCGCCGCGGGTTGTCGAAATTATTGCGAACCATGCAATATAGGTTATCGGAACGATAAAACGGGTCATCGTTGTCCGAGTAAATGTCCGCGATGTTTCATTCTGCCATCGTGTAAACAGTCAGACGTGGAAATTATAAAATGCAACGCATGTAAACGTGCATTTTTCGGTAAGGAGTGCTTCGAACGTCATCGTAGCGTAAAATCATACGACGGTAAATCATCCGTTAGTATTTGCAATGCCGTACGATTTTGCGATGAATGTGGACGTATCGTTAAATTTAGCATGAAACACGAATGTGGAGTTTCTTACTGCAAATTATGCCAGTCGCCAAAGCCGGAGAATCACTTATGCTACATGCAGCCTCTTCGACACATTGATGATTCCTCTAACGAACCGTCAACTTCGTCATCGACAACGGCAACGTTACCGTACAAGAAGGAACGCGTAGCATTCGTGTTTTATGATTTTGAAACACGGCAGGATGAGACGCTCGAAGGTACAACTACCGTAAAGAAGCACATCCCCACTCTTTGCGTAGCGCAGCAAATTTGCGAGGCGTGCGCGAAAAAATAATTTATCCGTGCGGTGTCGTTGGTGCGGGGTGCGAGAGTTCGTATTTTGTCACGATCCGGTAAAACAGTTTGTCGATTTTGCAACGCGAACGACGAAATATTTTAAGCAAATCATCTGTATAGCGCATAATGCAAAAGCGTTCGACGCACAATTTATTTTAAAGTATATTGTCGAAAATCGTAATAACCTAGAGCCTAAATTAATATTAAGCGGCACAAAGATCGTCGTATTAACGGTAGGACATACGAAATTCATCGACAGTGTAAATTATATGCCGATGCGTTTATCCGATTTACCGAAAGCTTTCGGATTGCAGAATACGGCGGATAAAGGCATTTTTCCACATTTATTTAATACTGTCGAAAACCAATCGTATGTCGGACCCTTACCGGACTTACATTATTATTCTCCGGAATCGATGAAAACAAAAGAGCGCGAACACTTTCTTGCATGGCATGCCGATATGCGACAAAAACATCGTGTTTGATTTCCAACGCGAAATCATTCGCTATTGTCGTACCGACGTCGATATTCTTCGACAAGCATGCATGGCGTTTAGAAAAATTTTTATCGAACGTGGAAATGTGTGTCCGTTCGAGGAATGCACAACTATTGCTTCGACATGCATGACTGTTTTTCGAAAAACCTTTTGCACTCGAATACGATAGGCGTCATTCCGGCAGGTGGATACAGAAAAGCAAATAATCATTCGCGTAAAGCTCTACAGTGGTTGATATGGATGGAGCGCGAGCTCGGACATTCTATAAATCACGCAGGGCGCTCGCGTGAATATCGTACAATCGACGGTACGCTCGTCGATGGATATTATGAAACGTCTGATACGACAGGAACGACGCAAAGGCATGTACTGCAATTTCACGGATGTTTTGGCACGGATGCCCGTCTTGCTTTCCTTTGAATCGCGACAGACCGATTTCATCATCGGACTGTAAGGATACAATCGACTCACGTTATGAGCGAACTCTCGCTATCTCGTGGAGACTGCGTCAACGGAAATACTCTGTAATGGAAAAGTGGGAATGCTCTTTCGATCGTGATATGCGAGATAATCGTGAAATGCGCGAATATCTCGACAATCACCCGCTGGTGGAAACATCTCCGCTCGATCCGCGCGATGCGTTTTTCGGTGGACGCACGGGTAATATTGTGACGCGATATGAAGTTACAGGTATGGAAAAATACGTTACGTGGACGTATGTTCCTTGTACCCTTATGTTTTGAAAACTGGCGCTTTCCCGATCGGTCATCCCGATATTTATGTCGGCGATGAATGTTCCGCATTAATCGGGAAGGCACCGAATTATAATTTTAATACATTGGAGGGTTCATACGTTGTAGAGTACTCGCTCCGCGTAATCTATTTCATCCCATACTCCCATATCGCGTGAAGGGAAAATTACTTTTGCATTGTGTCGCAGTTGCTGTGAAACCTTTTCGCAAACGACTTGCACACACGACAATGCAGATGAGCGCGAATTCGAAGGTACATGGGTGTCCTGCGAATTACGCAAGGCCGTTGAAAAAGGTTATCTCGTGACGGCGGTAAGCGAGATTTGGCAATACAAAGTCAGTCGATTCGATCACACGACGCGTCAAGGAGGACTATTCGCCGGATATATAAATACATTCTTGCAACTTAAGCAAGAGGCCAGCGGATGGCCGAGCGAATGCGGGGAAAACGACGATGATGCTAAAGAACAATATTTGCGGGAATATGAAAAGACCGAAGGTATTGTTCTCGATAAGCGTAACATCGCGCGAAATCCCGGCTTACGTTCTGTCGCGAAGCTATGCTTAAATTCTTTTGGGGAAATTCGGTCAACGTTCCAATTTGACTAATACGGAAGTCGTGAGATCGCCGCAACGTTTTATAACTTTGCTGACGAGCGCCGAGCATGAAATATCCGATATATTACCCGTGAACGACGAAGTAATATATGTTTCATGGCGACTGCGACAAGAAGCAGTTGTTTCCTCCCCATTGACTAACGTCGCGATAGCGGCATATACGACAGCACAAGCTCGTTTAACATTATACTCTTATTTAGAGCGATTAGAACGTCGTGTTTTGTATTATGATACAGATTCATGTATCTACGTAAGCAGCGGCGATCCGAACGAATATGAGCCACGTACAGGAAATTTTTTAGGCGATATGACCGACGAGCTCGAGAGCTATGGTAGCGGCAGTTATATCGAAGCGTTCGTATCCGGCGGTCCGAAATTTTATGCTTATATCGTACGTACGCCAGACGGACGAACGCACGAAGCGTGTAAAGTTAAAGGTATTACTTTAAATTATGAAAACTCACAGCTTGTTAATTTCAATAGTATTAGGGATTTATTATTAGCTAAAGAGACAGAAAATGAGGAGAACGATGAAAAAGCCGAAACTTCGATAAATTTACGCTTCAGAGCAATACGACGTACCGCGTTCCACGAGTTGGTAACGCGGGATGAAACCAAAGTATGTGAGCCTGTATTATTAAAACGTAGATTTATTAATAGTCGGTGTTCACTGCCATACGGATATATAATAGATGAATAATTTCTCATATTCGATTCTTCTCGATTCTCACACTTTTATCGATGTATATAATAACTTGCGAATTCCCATATTTTCCGTCCATTAAGAGTTAACATCTTTTTGTAAATACTATAAATATTATATTTAGCTGTAAGAAAATTGTACAAAACATTTCTGTAGCGTAAATAAAAATGTTATTTATCTTAAATATAACCTGAAAACGTTCAATTTTTTCCTTTTCTCTTCTTCCTTCTTTCCTTCCTAGACTCTGCGGCGCCATAGCTCTTTCAATCTCCGATAGCGTATCGCCTCCGATGACGACATCGCGTCTACCTGCGTTGCATGACTCGACCGGCGCGGACAATCATGTCCGATCATGAACGCTTCGTATTACGTTTGTATATCTTGATAACTGATAATTCCGCACTAGGTGATTTTTCTTTTTCAGCAAGAAGGAGAGACGCGGGCGACGCGCTCGCTGCAGTTCGAAGTTTTTCCGTAAGGACGCTCGAA
The DNA here is from genome assembly GCF_021464435.1 of Cataglyphis hispanica. Classification (NCBI taxonomy): domain Eukaryota; kingdom Metazoa; phylum Arthropoda; class Insecta; order Hymenoptera; family Formicidae; genus Cataglyphis; species Cataglyphis hispanica. The sequence continues at coordinate 363,414 of NC_065969.1, read as the reverse complement.
GGCGAGAGATACCGTATGTCATGCGATATTTTTCGATTTTCCACAGGGCTGGGGAGAAGGAGGAGGAGGAGGAGGGAATGCAATGGGACATCTCTGCTGTCTTCGGCGCCCGATATTTTACCAGCTGCTGACACCTCGGACATCTTGTTGACTTTAATATTGCTCGTGTATGCGAGGAATAATAAGCTTATCCGCGCTCCGGGGCCCACCGCGGCGGCCGCATGCTCGCGCTAGCGTTTCCGGTCGGCGAACGAGCGAAAAGTACCGCGGCCAATTAGCTGATAAGCAGCCGCGGAATCGACGCGAGTAAGCGTATTCGCGGAGGTGAGCTCGCGTCAGCGTTTTTGAGCACCGCTGCTTACGAGCTTGTACGCGGTGCTCTATGCATGCTTATGCTAAAAATAAGATGTTCGTCTAACGCGCGGCTATCGCGCAATATTACTAGGCGATAAAATTTTTATGTTAATAGTAAAGAAGAGGGAGGAAGAGGGAGAGGTGATTAATAGGAAAGAAGTAGGGTAAAAAAATATATTTAAGTTTTTAAGGTTAAAACATTCTATTTATTGAAAATAAAATTTTTCTTTTTATAAAACTAACAATTGCGCTTTAGTAAAATTATACGTACAATTTCATTAAAACCTAGCGAAAGCAATTCTTCGAATACAATATTAAAATATGCGTCTAAAAATGGTAAATTATTTATTTGTGTTCGTACATCACGCTCGATTTCTTCAAAATTACCTCTAACTGTGAGTTTTATAATTTCACAATCTACGTAAGACGAGGGAAGTTTTAATTCTATTTCGTTAATCAGGTATTTGGAGCACTCGTTGACGGTGTCGGTAATGGGAATTAACCGTGCCAAATGAGCGTCCACACATCTTGCGATATCTTCCAGGCCGACAAAAGTAGTTTTCTGCATCACAATGGCGACGCTGTACGTTTTTGCTTCTTCAACGGGGCTGCTCCTCCGTCTCGTTATTATTCGCCGGTTGTCCCGCATTTTCCTTATAACTCACTATCACTGCCCTTGTTCCGTAAGCGGTTGTGAAGCCGATGGAAATATTGTTGATAATAATCGGACTTGGTTTGGATTTTTGATTCTCGCACAAATACTGCTTCATCTGCTCCATGCTGATTTGAAATTGCTGCCAGGTGTCGGTGTCGAGACATATTCCATCTGCATAATTGCCTGTTAATTTTACAATCGGTACAAAGCAATTTTCACTCGTCGCCTGCAATCCCACATGAATCTTCTTAGTATACGATGCGTTAAGCCCGTACGTCGTCGATAATAATAAATATCGCTGATCGTTTCTTCTATCGAAGTCGGTCTTGAGGCCCGATTTGTTAATATCACAAACGTGAGTAGATTTAACAAAATCGCTTTTTCCGTTCACTGGATACTTTTTGCGGCGGCCATTTTTATCACTTTTTACCGAGAACTAGTTGAACACTGGTCACAACAACGACGAATACTTGTACCGAAGCCGAAATGAAGATTTCGAGCAAACTCAAATGAATAAAGTTCCGCGTTTTCTCGCCTTACTTATATACTGAAATATAAGGAAAAGAGGGGAAAATATGCAGCTAAATAATTGAAAAACAACGAATTCCCATATTTTCCATCCATTAAGAGTTAACATCTTTTTGTAAATGTTATAAATATTATATTTAAATGTAAGAAAATTGTACAAAACATTTCTGTAGCGTAAATAAAAATGTTAAATTTAATGTAAATGTTAAAATATTAATTTTAAATATTACCTGAAAACGTTCAATTTTTCCTTTTCTCTCCTTCCTTCTTTCCGTCCTAGACTCTGCGGCGCCATAGCTCTTTCAATCTCCGATAGCGTATCGCCTCCGATGACGACATCGCGTCTACCTGCGTTGCATGACTCGACCGGCGTGGACAATCATGTCCGATCATGAACACTTCGTATTACGTTTGTATATCTTGATAACTGATAATTCCGCACTAGGTGATTTTTCTTTTTTCAGCAAGAAGGAGAGACGCGGGCGACGCGCTCGCTGCAGTTCGAAGTTTTTCCGTAAGGACGCTCGAAGGCGAGAGATACCGTATGTCATGCGATATTTTTCGATTTTCCACAGGGCTGGGGGAGAAGGAGGAGGAGGAGGAGGAGGGGAATGCAATGGGTCATCTCTGCTGTCTTCGGCGGCCGATATTTTACCGGCTTCTGACACCTCGGACATCTTGTCCACTTTCTCTCTCTCTCACTCTATTTTCTCTCTCGTTTTTCCAGCTCGTCGGAACCAATCAAACAGCCGGCCACTATAGGACAAACCAATCGGAGCGCTCGGTCCCCGGGGCCGGAGAGAGCTACTCTTCGCTTAAATGCCACATCTAACTCTCACTCTTGTAAGATTTCAGTTAGCCCACCGCACTAGGACCCCGACCAGAAAAGCAGAAGACCCAGGTTCCAGCCCGAGTATTTCCAGCCCAGGAAAAAATAAAAAATAAAAAAAACTGCCTCGTGCACGTCCACGACTCCCCCCACTCTTAAAAAAATTTTAAAATTAAAAAATCGCCTCGTGGACGTCCACGAGTCCCCACTCTTTTTTTCTCAGGTACCTGCCTAGGGGGACAGGGGGGGATGGGATCACAGCGGGAGGCTGGCGCCAAGGGGGAAAAGGGGGGACATTCCTGTCTCGCTATAGTGGCCCCTATACTACTTACAATGTACACCATTTCAGATATCAAGCATTTCTTAAGATTTAGTATCCAGAATTTTGACTCCATCTCAATTAAAATCGTGATTAAATTCTAATCTGTGAATGATTAAAAAGTGATTCGTCGTATTTCGTTTAATAAATTAAATTTTTATGTTCGGATATTATTGTACGTAATTGTGCGTGTTGTAACTGCCCATTTGATTGATGTATGATGCGTTACAATTGCTGTAATTGATTTTATAAACGACATTTCTGTATGAAGCTTTAGAAAGAGTATCCTTGTGAACTCTAATGTAATTACGTAATTTATTGAAATTAAAATAGGACAATTTGACATTAAGATTTCTCGTAATATTAACATATCGCTCGGAAATGGAGGGGACCTATATGATATAGTGAAAAGTATCGTAAAAGTTCGCTATTTATTTCTTTATTTTTTGACTTATTAAATAATGTTATAAGACGTGCGTGAAAAGTTTGAAAAATAAACTGCAATGTATAATCAGATCGAGAAGAATTCTTATAACCAACTTTAATATTCTTGAAGTAAAACTCTGAATGTGAGAGTAAATATGATCTGTCAAGGAAGCCAATAATTCCCTTTACTGTCTTTTTTTGGCAAATAAGATGTTGGGAAAAAAATTCAGATATCTCCCGGAAAAAGTTGGTTTATAAAGTCAGTCATATATTATACGATTTTTATTTAAGACGGAATACAACGAATCATTCTGTTTTAATCGATCATACATTAGAATTTAATCACAATTTTGATGGGATGGAGTCGAAATTCTAGTGATAGATATTGAATCTTTGTTTAAGAAGCGCTTGATATCTGAAATGGTGTACATTAAAAAGAAAAATAACCTTAATTTGCAGACAGACATAGAATGTTTATATTATGATTATACGGATGTGATCGATAAGTTTTCAAAACTTTGAATATCATACCGTCTTATTTGCATCCCTAAGCATCCCTCTATACTCATTTTTATTTTATGTATCGTGCGATTCGAAGAGATTTGACATTCTGCCTCGAATATCCGTGTGTAACATTGCCTTCTGTACAGCATGTGTGATTCATTCAAGTTCGTTCAAGTTCATATTCACATTATTAATTGTCTTTTAATTGTTAATATATTTTATCAGATAACCTCTTTCTATCTCGAAATTTCGTTACATTATATTTACCTTCTAACAACATGAATGACTCACCTTTATTCCTATAATTGCTTTCTCTCTCTTTCTCTCTCTCTCTCTCTCTCTCTCTCTCTCTCTGTTACATTTTTAATATAATATATTCCGTATATTTTATAACTGCGCTGAAAATAGTCCACCAAAACGTTCGCTTTTTGTGATTGTATCTATCATTTAATGAACGTAATTTGATTGTAATAAAATATATGAGTATAAATCACCGCGCTGATTCTTGATTGCCTTTTGTCTCCTTCATATGATATATTCATAAAAGCTTTTATTAGTTAAATTAAAAATATTTTGCATTGTTTTAATCCAGATCTATTTATTTAATTTTTAAAACAATACAAAGTCAGAATTATTTTCTTTTTCTAATTTTGATAGTTTTTTTTACTATTGTACAGCTGAAACATCCTTAAAGGACGGAGAAAAAAAGATTAAAAGTAAATATTATTTTTTATAGACATACAAGAACAACAGGCGCGCGTTTTTTATTATGATAGATAATTTAATAAATAATTTTTAATAAATAATTATAAAATCTAAATATAATCTAATGTGATTGTCATCATCATTATCAAAATTTTATTTTGCTGCAAATACTTTTTAATGAACAAATTGTATAATTGTAAATAAAATGTCTTTCTAAAAATATTTTTGAGAAAGAGAAATAGAGTGAAGAGAGAAAGATATAGAGTAAAGAAGAAAGTGAAGAAGAAAGGAGATGATACACTAACTGCTAACGTTCATCAAAATTCCTTTTTTATGATTGTATGGAGTCTACAAGCTCACGCTGCATTACCTGCGTTCATTGTTTGCTGTAACAGCCGACACATTTCTTTTCTCTCACTAAAGGAGATATAAGACATTCGATTAAAAATACGAATATACTTATATTTAATAAGCACAATGCTCTATTATTATAAGAATGTATGTATAGTTTGGCGCCAACTTTAAGTAAAAATAATCAAATCCGAGATCGTACAATTTTTAAATAAAAAGAACTGTGTCTAATAGTTTAACTGAATAATATAAAATAATATAAAATAATATATACTGATATTAACTGTATTAATTCGATTTAATAAAATTTTAATTACTAGAATAATAGATAAAATTTTATTATGTTTATCAATTTTTACAATATTTATATCTGGATTAATGGAAAATTTTGAAAATGATTTAAAAAAAATTATTGCTTTCAACATCAACATTGAGACACTTAGGATTGATAATAATGATTTTAAGATTAGGATTAAATTTTTTAGCTTTTTTTCACTTATTAACTCATGCTATTTTCAAATCTTTATTATTTATTATGTTTAATTTTAAAAATGTCGCCAGTAAATCTCAGTTGATCTCAGTATTCCAAACATAGTGGTTGACACAATGTCAGTTTGACATTTCGATTTTTCTCTTTCTACTTTTTAATTATAACTTTCACTTGATAAGGACCAAAACCATATGGTCGAAACGTCGTGATATAATAATGAAACAATAAATTGCCAGTTTGGTCGTATAAACACTTCTTTATTATTTATATGCGCTGAGATTATAATTTATTTAATAAATAATAATAAAGACATTTGATTTTGTGGAAAAAATGAATGAGCATATTCCTTTTATTATAGTGAGATTTTATATTTCAAGTTTGACTAATAAAATTTCCATTTTTAGCGGGGTTTTATTCTAAAGATTTAAGAATTATAGAATTTATATAATAAATATTTATATATTTTTGTTAATAATAAGGATATTATCAATTTCTTTTACAGTTTTTTATTCATTACGGCTGTTTTATTATATTTATTTTAAAATTAACAGTTTTATGTAATCAGATTGGTGATATTAATTTATTAATTAATAATTAATGTCTATTAAAATAATTTATTTGTAAAATGTTTATTTATATTGCATGAGGGCGCTTTTGTATAGGAATGGTAGTGCGTAAAACCTTTACTTATTAAATATATTTGTATTTATATTTGTACTATTGGCTTACTACATCTTTGTAGTGAGAGAAGAGAAATGTATATGCGAAATGTTGCAGACAATGAATGCAAACAATGAAAAAAGCAGAGATTGCAACGAGAGCCTGCAAAACATAAAATCATAAAAATGTGGAATTTTTGTGAAAGCTGAGCGATCACAGCACCCCTTTCCCCCTTCTGTTTCATCGTGATAATTGCTACTATCTTTGTTTAACTCGTATTATTAATTGTAGATTGATAACATCATTATTTGAAATAAATACACGATAAATATTTATGCAAATGTTGATTAAAATTCACTTATTTATTTAAAAATTATTTACTAAAAATTGTAGCAAAATATTCATCGTAACACAAAATCTTTTTGCATTTTACTCTTTTGTTTTGTTTCTTAATTTCAGCAAACATTCATGACCAAAAGTTTTTGTATTAAATTAAGAAAAATATTAATTACAACTATTTTCTTTTATAAAGATTAAAATCATATTTTGCAACATTTTAATGTTTTTTTTTTTAAATCCAAATCTATTTAATTTTCCATAAACTTAAGAAATATAGTTGTTTTTTAAAATTTGTTTTTTCTAATATTATTGTACGGTTGAAACAAGAGCTGAAATTTCTTAAAAAAGAGAGAAAGAAAGAGTAAAAGTGAATATTTCTTATATATATATATATATATATATATATATATATATATATATATATATATATATATACAGGGTGTCCGATAATTCGCGGATTACCTTTTAAGGGAAGGTAGAGGATGTTATTATGAATAGAAAAGTCCTGTACCATTTTGTGATTTTCTCAATATTTAAGAAAATATTAATTTTAAAGATCAGCTAACGAAGTGCCACGAAAGCTCGTGGCGCGAAAATGCCTCCATTGTCAATTGATACTCGGTCCGCGGCGAAGCAATGGGAGGAGCAGTTTGCGAGCATGCTTCGCTATGGCAACCAAAGAAATACACACATAATGCGTGCTCCGTTTTATGTATGTGATCTTTTCATTATGTGTGTATTTTTCGGTTGCCATAGCGAAGCATGCTCGCAAACTGCTCCTCCCATTGCTTCGCCGCGGACCGAGTATCAATTGACAGTGGGAGGCATTTTCGCGCCACGAGCTTTCGCGGCACTTCGTTGGCTGATCTTTAAAATTAATATTTTCTTAAATATTGAGAAAATCACAAAATGGTACAGGACTTTTCTATTCAGAATAACATCCTCTACCTTCCCTTAAAGGGTAATCCGCGAATTATCGGACACCCTATATATATATATATATATATATATATATATATATATATATATATATATATATATATAATAGAATAACGCAGAATAATACAGGTGTGCGTTACGTGCGCGCTATTTATTATAATAAATAATTTAATAATAATAATAATTTAATACATAATTTTTAATAAATAATTATAAAATTTTTAAATATAATCATCTAAATATGATCATCATCATTATCAAAATTTTGTTTTGCAGCAAATAATTTCTAATGGGCAAGTGGTAACTGACCAAAATAAATCCTTTTCTATTGACATTTGAGAGTAAGAGATAGATAGAAGAGAAGAGTGATGCTGCAATTCACCAAAATTCCATTCTTTAATGATTCTATACTAGGCAGGCTCAAGCTGCATTCCCTGCTTTTTTCATTGCTTGTACTTCACATTTCTCTTCTCTCGCTAAGAAAATATAGTGAAGCAATAGAGTAAAAATATGGATCTAAATATATTGAATAAGCACAATGCTCTACATTATAAGATTATAGTGATATATGTAGTTTTGCCGTAGCTGCACTTTTAGTAAAAATAATCGAAATGTGGTCGTATTTTATATATAATTGTTAAGTAAAAAAAATTGTGTCTAACTGTTTAACTGACAAAATAATACTGATATTGATTGTGACCATGACACAGTTTGCGCGTAGAGCAATACTATATAGAGCATTGTGCTTACTAAATATACTTATATTTGTACTTTTACTCTATTGCCTTACTATAACCCCGAAATAAGAGAAAGGAAATGTGTATGCGAGATGCTAGAGCGAACGATGAAGAAGGTAGGGAATGCAGTGAGCTTACAAAGCATGGAACCAAAAAATAGAATTCTGACCGCTGTGGAATTCTGATCGCTGTGTTTCAAAGTGATTTTCACTGCCATTATTGAAAACTTAGTTAATATAACTAATTGGAAGTATAATATAAATTAGCATTAAATAAATATAAATAAGTTTTATAGATTTTCAATACTGGGAGTAAATTTTGGAGCACGAATTTTCTCTCAAAAGAATCAACAAAAAATTATTTTGTTTATAGTTACCATTTGTTCATTTAAAAATATTTTCTGCAAAACGAGCTTTTTTCGTAGAATAACTACATTTTTATAAAATTTCCTGCATTTTGGACAATTTTAAGCTTTACATTCGAATTTATCAGGTTCAAAATAATATTATAATAAAATAATATATACCAATGTAGATCAAATTCATTTCCTTTACAAATAAATTTTGATTTTATTTCAACACCGTTCTTTGGTATGTTCTATTTAATTACATATACAAGCAAATAATAAATCTTTATTGTTGAATTCACACTGTAAAAAATATGTGTATATAAAAATATGAGAAGTCTTCTTTTATAATTCCCATTTAAAATTTAAAATTCTTTATATAAATTTAAAATTCTTTATATAAATTAATCTGTATTGATTTATATAAAAATAAATTTTTATATAAATCCAATTTATATGGCCTATATTAATATGCAATAATGTATAAAATATGTTAATCATACGCTAAATTATATTTATATTATTCGTAATTATTCGTTATTAAACAGCATCTTTCTACCAAAGATGCTTTAGCCATCTTTGTGCATGCTATTTTTCGCATAACTCTATTTCAATACAAAAGATAACATAAGATATTATTCAATTAACACATGTCTGTTCTCTGAGATGTTATACAACCACATTTCAATCTTTGCCATTTTGCTAGTTTATCTCTCACAGCGATTGCCAGTGTCTCACAGCAAGTAAGACAGCCGTCTCATTATAATAATTAGAGTAACGTGTATAAATCTAATATAAAATAAATAAATCTAATATAAAATAAAAATTCAAAACTAAAAATGCAAATTATTTTATATATAGTATTACAAATAGATTTCCTCTCGCAATCAGTGCTTTTGATGGTGATGGAAAAATGTGTAGGGAGGAAGAAATACCCTTCTTTTCCAACTTAAATATTCTATATTTTCAAATACAACATAAACTGCAAAATAGAATTTTATTAAATCAATTTTCATTACTCTCAGATATATAAATTAAATTACGAAAAAAGTATTTGGTCGAATATTGCAATGAAAACTAAATCAAAATAATAAATTGAACTTAATTTTATCTTACTTATATTTAAGTTACTTAACTAAATTTATTTTCTTGCAGCAGTTTAATTATATCGATACTAAGTTAACAGAAACCATTATTAGAATCTGTTATTTCTCCGAAATTTCGCCTGTCCGTCCAATCATCTTTTTTTTTACGTTGTACAATTTAGTTTCTTTTCTTCGATCTCCATATTTAATAGCTCTAAATTTAAAATAATTATTAAGGAGAATTGTCTTAAAAATCGATTATTACAAATGTAATAATCATCATCATTTTCAATTTTGTTATTTGTAGAAGTGGAAAATATGTATTATTTTTTTAAGCAATCTAACTTTTCAGTTTTTTCCTTCCTTTCTTTAATAAGCTAGCACTGGTGAAGATAAAAGATGCTTATAATATTATATTTGCACGTATGCCACTAATCTTTAATACATTAATTTAATGTACTCATAGCGCAATGAGTTTTCTTAGGCACATTCACCATTTATACAGTCATCATAAGTATTCGCTAAAATTTTCTGTTGGTCGTGGATCGTTACCGTGATTTCTTTAAAATTATCAATTGCAAGAAGTGACGGCGGAAGAATGTTAAAGGCAGCGTGTATAAGTTAAAATATAATAAACATAATAAATATGTACAATATATGAAATATATGATATATTATAAAAGATAAATTAACTTTGGCTAAAGTAACGGCAAAAATATTATAGTCAAGATGTAAAAATATGTCAGTCAATTTTCTGCATAATATCCTTAACAGTTTCCTACATTCTAGCAGTCGTTCCACTTTTGAATTTTTATACACAAATCTACAGAACTTTTGCTTATTAAAATTCAGCATGATACACAATTGTTCGTCTAATTCTGGTTGTACAAACGGTTTTTTAATATCGACTGTTAAATAATGAAAGATGTCAATTGTTTCATTGACAAATTTAAGAAAGTAAAAAGTTTTTTCCTCATCTGTCACTAGTTGCTACGTCTTATAAGTTAGCGAAACAAAATGAGCAGAATCAATTTTAATTAATATTTTTCTTTGTTGCTCATTTGTTGCTAAAAAGTTGCCAAAGAAAAAAATTTGTTGCTCTGTAAGTTAAAAAAAAAATGATGTTCCGCTAAAGAAAGATTAAGTTAGCGGAACAATATATATAAAGCAACAAAACTATACATAAAAATAATATAAGAATTTGTTGCTAATTTGTTGCTCTTGAAATATACAAGTTACAAATTTGTTGCTTGCAAAATAAGATTAAATAATGCTGGAAAACCGCTCAGCGTGCAGGCCGTACAAGAGTAAAGTACTAGAAAAAAATTTGTTGCTGGTTTAAATTTAATACTAATATATTGTCTGAATTTGTTGCTTTCGAAATATACAAGTTACGAATTTGTTGTTTGCAAAATAAGTTAATATATATAAATATATTAGTATTAAATTTAAACAAGCAACAAATTTTTTTTTAGTACTTAAAGCGGGGAACACACACTTTTGCATAAGCGCATAGCCATAAGTATAAAGAAATTGATTGGTTCGTTTCGTTAGGCATATGTTTGTGGACCAATCAATTTCTTTATGCTTATGGCTATGCGCTTATGCAAAAGTATGTGTTCCCCGCTTTACTCTTGTACGGCCTGCACGCTGAGCGGTTTTCTGGCATTATTTAAACTTATTTTGCAAGCAACAAATTTGTAACTTGTATATTTCGAGAGCAACAAATTAGCAACAAATTCTTATATTATTTTTATGTGTAATTTTGTTGTTTTATATACAGGGTGTCCTGCAAAGATTGTGCCAACGCTTATGAGCAGGTAGAAGACAGTAAACTGAACAGAAAAGTTCTTTACCATTTTACAATTTTTGCAATAATTATTAAAATATTAATTAAAAAGTGTTGGCGAATGATCACGCTTTTCGCGCGGCTATCGCGCGGCTAGACCATGAAACATACGCTGTAGGCGTGCCAGCGACAAGTTTCATAATGTCGCACGGCAACGAAAAAGTTTGGTTTCACGCGTATCCTTTTCGTCGCAAGGCCAAACTTTTCGAGAAGACAATGGAAGTTCGAGAAGAGGACTACCCGGAGCAGTCTGCGTCAGAATACTCAGCAAAACTTTGGCCATTAATGCATAAAAGTGGAAGCATCTTTCCAAAAAGATGGGATCTATCAGACCTGCCTCCACACATAACTTGGATTTAACCAATTGCTTCAACTCTTGCGTCCATTGTTGTTCGATGAAGTCTTCTAAGCCCGTTAAAAAATTATCTTCCCGTTGGATTTTTGCAATTTGGTATTCGTCGAACTTTTTTTGTTCTTCCTGTAAGTCTCACAATCTTTCCCGATATATTCGCAATGCCGGTAATAGCGCTATATGATGATAATGCAGCGTGAGGAACCAACATTTTGTACATAAATGTCATGGTTTCATCCCTCTATGTGTGTTCTCCAATTGTTTCTGCAGCTTCTTGCAAAGTGAGTAAGTCTTGTGTCCTTCTTTATTTCGATAAATGTTGAAGAATTAAATGGATACAGCGGGTCTACAGTATTCAGCTCGATCTTCATAGAGAGCATTTGTAAAATCGATAATAGATTCAACATGAATCCATCTTCGGCTAAAGACGAAGCATCCTCCTTCGTCCGTATTTGCGCGCGTTTCTCGTTATAACGCAGCAACGCCGTTAAGTACTCAAGGATAACATCGCGGTGTTTGTTATTCGCGAGTATTGCATCAAATATCCTGTACAACGATGTTCTGGTACTCTGCAATTCTCGCTGCAGCGTGAGAATCACTGATTTATCCGTGACAGAATCACCGCTGAAAAATGTTTCTGCCACTTTCTCGGTAAATATCAATACCGAAAAAAATGGAACAAGTTCGTTGTGAACTCTCTACCGGCTATTGATGTCACAACATCAGACAAAAATTGAATTTAATTGATTATCAGAAAACAAATCGGACGTATATTGTTGCTTGGACCACAGCAAATTTCGATCAATTTGCTTAGTGCATTAATCGGTGCATTAATCTTCTGTACGCATAGCTGACCAAGTTCGCCCGCTGCATCAGAAGAAACAAGTATTGCAAGACTGAAGTAAAAATTTGATTAAATCTGCTTGGATCCGGGAGTGTGCTAGTCATGAGGTCGTAAAGATAGCCATAAGGTAAGCTCTGCGATAATATCGGATAAAGAAGTTGGATGGAGTACGTACGTATATCAGCGCTTTTGCAATTGTCGATCAATCTTTTTAGAACATTGCTGGAATATTCAACACATTTCTCTTTCAAAATCGTCAGTACATCGAAAACAGGAAATGCACTGGATTGCTGTAAAATATATAAATAAAAATTAGTTTAATAAAATCTTATCTAAATTTAAAGATATATGTATGTATGTATATGTATATATCTTTGGATGCTTCCTTTTTTTCAGTTGCAATTCTTGAATAACAATCTAATAAGTATTTCAAACTTTTCGTTTGTGGTACGATGCCTGGCAGTAATGTAAATATTGATGATTGATAAGACGGAGAAGTCACCGGAGCACTCGCTTGGCTGCCGTAATAATTCAATAAAATGTCTACTGCTGTGATATTTTTCAACAGATCTTGCTCTCCCAAAAACATAAAGAAAACCTGCTGATCGATAAGCAAATCATCAAAGTTGAGCAGTCTCTTTTTTTTGTCTGTACGCTACTGCCGTGCGTGGCAAAAATATGCTTCTCCCCGTAAACTTTTTCCACGATACGTTCAAGACATGTGACACAATCGATTCGGTTCTTTTTCTGGCGTTTCAAAGCAACGGGCAATGCTTTCAATCGATCATCATTTTCCTTTAAATCTTGTTCTTCCTCCGCAAATTCTTTGTACTCCGTCGGCAATTGCAAATCACTGTTGCGTTCTTTATCTATCATGGCATTGTAACGATACCGTTACCAGCCTTGCGGACAGACCTTCCATCCGCAAGATGAGGCATGGCGCCTATGGCGTCCCTAAACGCTCGCACCTATGGCGCGAACCCCGCCAGGGAAATCGCCCTACCATGCGCCGAATCGCGTGAGTGGGAGAGTCGCGCCGGATATAAGGCGGTCCGACGAGCGTATCATTACCAGTTCCTGATCCTGAGTCCCTGTCCGAAACAAGATTTGAAACCAAGCTCCGCAGACACCAGGCAACGGGTTACTCGTTGTTAGGCCGGGATTCCGGCGGTTTCTGGCAAGCGCTCCCCGAATACCTTTGCTACACTAGGCCACGGGCTTCTCGTGGTTAAGCCGGACTTCCTGGTTGCTGGGACGGCGGATCCCATACCCACGCTAAACCAGGCTACGGGCTTCTCGTGGTTATGCCGGGCTTCTCGGTTGCTGGGACGGCGTTAGATTAAGACAACGCGTTACTGACCGAATCGATATACCGGGTGGGTTCACCCCACCGGACCGACCAATTCGTACACCGGGTACTCCTGTAAACTGATCGACCGATCGATTCGTTAAACCGAGGGGTTCTACCCGATCGGACCGACCAATTACTGTATCGTTTGAGTTACATCCAGTAGTCCACCGTAAACAGACCGTTTTGTACATACCGCGATCGAAGATAATTTAATACGTCGACGGCAGGCGACTCGAAAAGGATCGTGCTCGCTCGTGACGGCAGAATACACCATCGGCGCCTAGTCTTTGTAAGGATAAGCCGCCGAGCACCGGCCTTGCCAGTCCTTTTCAGGATACATCGCCGCCCAGTGCATATAACTCGCAATAACAGCCGTCACGTCCGAGTCCGCCACATTTTTTTCGCCTATTAATACAGATTCCGTTCCTACCTACTGGGCCAAGCCGCCCGATTCTGTACATACCGCGTTAGCCTAGTAAGACTCAAACTGGCAAAGCCTTAATGCATGCTCCGCGCCTTAACTTGTATCGCATTACTCACGCTACCCGCGCTCATTGTTTAGTTTCTATTCTATTAGCGTGCACCGCCTGGTTCACGTTGTCCGCGCTTCTGGCTTTGATTTATATTATTAATCACCGCTTTAACTGTATTATTTTTCTACGAGCTTCGAATAAACTATTTTGTTAAACTTATCGGAAGAGTAAATTGGAGTTTCCCCCTTCTCCCGAATCCTGGAAACCGGCAGAAACCTGATTCGTGGCGTACGGGAAAGGTGAACCGTTACAGCATTCTGCTCTTCTATCTGCAAAACCTTTGTTTCCTCCTCCAAACTAAATACCATATATTAAATAAAAATGTTAGTCATGTGCATTAAATATCAATATAAACATATATCATTTATTTCCATTAGTAAAAGTAATTCTATTAGTAAAAATAACTCATTCAATATTAATACATTTACTATTTTAAACATTTTACTTTTAACTCTCAATAATTTTGAAAGTGGTTGCTAAGATTTTGCAAGCTTTTATTTTAGCATATGATTCAGTGGTAATTGTTATTCATTATAATTTAGCAAATAATATGCGCAGATTAAGTTTGATTAAATCAAGCGTCGCGTCATCAACTACAAAGTAAAAAAAAACAATTGTTTCTGGCTTGTCAACAATTTTGCTTATATAATATATCCTCTCATGTTTCAGAATAAATCATATATTTATTTTAAAAAATTAAATCAAAATACTATTTTAATGATTTCAAGATTCTTATACTATGTTAATTACAATGTCTATACTATGTTAATTTCAATATCCATACTATGTTAATTATAATATCTATGTTATTGTTTGACATATGACATTTGACATATAAGCTCTATAACATTAAAATCTAAGCTCTACTACTGCAGTGCATTTATGTTTTAATCAATACACATTGGCTGCGTTCAGCAGAAAATATTGTTTTGCAACTGTAATGAAAATTGTGAATCAAATTGGAGTATGCTCTTAATCTTGGCTAAATCTAAGAGCATATACCAGTCAGATTTACGAATTTCATAACAGTTGCAAAGCAACTTTTTCTCTTGAATGCATCCATTTATCGTGTATCCAACAAGCGACAAGCTCATGCTTAAGCACAAAGCAGACTGAAAATTCTTACGTAGAATCATTCCTGTATAAAAACTTCACAGGCAGGTGCAATGATTCTCAAGATATCGTAAACTCAATTGCGCCAATATCGGCCAATATTAATATATCATTTTTATTAATGCCATTTGACTTTCTTAATCATTTCGCGATTAAAAAAATATTGTGAAAAAATCAGTATGACTTACTTGCTCTTGGAATCATTCTGCTAGTGTTTATCGATCTGAAGATTGGCGCTTTTCAGTTCTTCCTCGATATCTATCTTGACATCTGACAACTCCGAATTCCGCGATGTTAATTTCCTCGAAGGGGGACATGATTGGCACCTTTCTTTTTATGGAGAAGTCTCCGACTGGAGATAACGCACTGTGTTATTAAAATCTAGATCGTAAAAAATTATTGAACTGGAGCGTGTTCTGCTGCGATTCAACGTTCTTTTTTGCTAGCACGTAGCATAGCGCTCTTTTTCGCTACGCTACGCACGTGCAAGAGAGAACGCTAGAGACACGAAACAGAGTTTATTCTTTTCTACGTGCATCTTTACCCCCACTCTTCAACACGGTCTAAATCAAAGGGTAAACCGTTGAGGACATTACGGTGTATAGAATCGAGACATTATTAGAACATTAATGGACATTATTAGGCATTGCTCGGATATTATCTAGAATAGACATTGCTAGAATAGACATTGCTAGGGCATTAGTGGGCAATAGAAAAATATGATAAAATAGAAAAATATAATAAAAATAAAATAAAAATTTGGCAGTAATGCACAAATTGGGCATTAGTGGGCATTGGTGTATATGTATTTAGTTAGCGGTTTACCCCTTAATCTAGGTATACATATTATGTGTATCTTTGCGAGAACACAAATGTTGCCCAATTTGAGATATATTTTTTGAAATGATAAAATTCATTTTTCAAAACCGATTATAGAAATTCGTGTTTGAACAATATTTTCTCGAGTAAAAACAAATATAGATATAAGACTCTCGAGATAAATAAATTAAACAGTCGCATGGTCCTGTGATCGGTTAAAAATAAATAAATTGATTAATTAAAAATGATGAATATGATCACAAAATTAAAAAAATTAATGAATAATTAAAAAGTAGAAAATTATAAAGTATAAAAATAAAAAATAAGTATAAAAAATAAAAATACTAAATAAAAAGCTAAAATAAAGAGCATTCATATATTCTATCTTCTTTATAGATGGTCTTATACAAAATAAAACTTGTTGTGCTTCATAAATCGCGCTTGACTTTGATCGCCTTCTTCTGAAATTTAATTTTTCAAGTAAATTATGTTCAAATACTATTGTTTTATATTAATATTAGGTTATTGAGAAAAATCTCGAAATAATTTTCTTAAATCTTTTCTTCTTTTTACTAAACTATCTAAATTCTTATTTAGTAATATATTTTTAAAATTTATAAATATTTATCTTGTCATTATTTATAGTCTTAATCCCTATATTGTGAACAGAAATTCTATGCACATTTTCGAAAGGAAGCAAGCATAATGAAATATCAATTTTGTCCTTATAAGCCGATGGTTATTGTTAAACCGTATTATGCTCAAATAAATAAAAGCAAGCATAATATAAAATATATATTTTGCTCTTATAAGCCGGTTATCGTTAAGTCGTATTGTACTCAAACTGCATGTGATAAATCATATCAAAATTTTCTTCGTATTATGTATCAGAGTCTTATTCAAAAAATTCTTCAGTTCAACTTTCACTTTAAAGAATGTATACTCTATTTAACGAGAGAACAATCATGGATCGGACAAAAATTCGTCCGTTTCGAACAGATTTCAGCCCAACGGCTAGAAAATGGGGGAACTGCTTAGACGATGTAGCGGACGATGGGCTACTTAACGGAGGTTTCCATTGGCAGAATGGCATTCTGAGCGATTCAAGAGTGTGCCGCGACCATTCGCTCTGAAGTACCGGGCTGGCCCCCGTAGTGTGGACCTACCTTGACGTGGTTACGGGGCTCAACGTCTGTATCGTTGCTAAAAGGTCTTCTTTGCTGTTTGTGAGTATATCGCTATTCCACGGCGTAGGCGCCGTCGAAGGCGCTTGCCGCAGGTCTTTCGGGAGAATGGCGTTAGCCATCAAAGCGCAAGAAACCTACTCAGTTGGAGTAGATGGATTAGAGGTCCCCATAGATCGCTCCATGCGGGCGATTTCCCTCGCAATAACGTGCGTCGCATCCTCTCCAATGCTGATCCAGTCAGAACTGTGGGGTCCTGGAAACAGAGTTGTCTGGAGAAGTGTTCCCGTTAGTGTCGGCGTCATCCCAGTGCGCCGTACGTATCGATGGCCGACGTCTGCCGGGGCAATGTGGCCATCGGGATCCAAGGACACCCTCTACAAACTAGTTTGCCCTTGTGCGGGTAAAATATTTGGTGGAGCATTTGTCTCAGTGAACTATCTGGTGACAGTGCACTTATCGGCGGACTATGACACTCAAGGCTGCCCTAAGACCCACGGAGTGATAACATCTCTACCTGACCTCCGGGTGATGTCTTCCGACGGCTGGGAAGATCTTGAGTTGGAGGATTTCCAGCAGGGCACGGAGGGGGCCGGTGGGCCGGCCCCCCGGGCCGGCGATCGGGCGGCTTCGCCGCCACACGACGCCTCCGGCGTAGAGCATGCTACGCCCCTGGCCCCCACGCCATCCCGCGCAGCCGACCGCGCCGCCTGTTCGGATGCCCTCTAACCTAACCCGACCATGCCCACAGGTACGTGCCTCCTGCCGCCTTCAATCTCCCCCTTTCTTTATATTGCTGTACTGCTTTTTTCTTCGTTTTCTTTCAAAAAATGTTCACCAAGTCTTTCTCAAAATCTAATGGCATTTTTGAAAGTACCATGTTTAATCGCTTTGAGAGCTATTAATGATGTCATTGCATTGTCTTTGTTAATAAGACTTGAATTCGTAGTAAAATATATAGGATTTCCGGTAATTTTTGACACATTCAAAGTATGAAGATAGATCAGGTCAAACTAAAAAGAAAAGTGTTGTGCCATTTTTTTCTATAATGCTTAATAAAGGAATTATTATCGAATAAAGTTTGGTCAATTATCGTCAGGCCGCACGTCGGTGAGCCGCGCGCCTAGTAGTGTGCGAGAGCGCTCAGCTGTACGGTGATGTAAAGTAGAAGTAATTGGCCAGACTTTATTCAATAATAATTCCTTTATTTAACGTTATAGAAAAAAATTATACAGGACTTTTTTTTCAGTTTGATGTATCTTTACACTTTAAGTGTGTCAAAAATTATCGGATATCTTGTATAATAAGCGATTAATTAATCCGAGTTGAATTAATCTATTTATTCGAAAACACCATAAAATTCTCCACAATATGAACAATCTTTAAAAATGTTATTATTATTAATTATCTCGTAAAACATAAATATTCAGCTATTTAAATATATTACATAAACATTTTCTATTTTTTTATATCACGTTGAAATTATAATTGGACCCGAGCGTGTCATATTTACCTTTATTGTGCCAAGTAATGTTTTTTTTTTTTTATTTTGATAGTTTTTTTTCTGTAGCATGTACAGCTGCAGTTTCCTCAAAAGAGAGAAAAAGAAAGATTAAAAATAAATATTATTTTTTATATACAAACTAGAATAACGCTACGTGCGCTTTTCATTGTAATAAATAATTTGATAAATAATTATAAAATCCAAATATAATCTAAATGTGATCATCTTTATCATTATCAAAACCTTGTTTCGCGGAAAAAATTTTCTAACAAGCAAGTGACAACTGCGAACAAAATAAATCGTTCGTTATCTCATATTTTTGAGAGAAAGAGATAGAAAGAGGAGGAAAAGGATAGTGCAATCGCTCACTTTCACTTTTCAAAATTCCTTTATTTTATAACTTATCTATACAGGTTATGCAGGCTTACGCTGCGTTGTCTGCTTCTTTATTGTTTGTATATAGAAATAATGGAAATGCGAGTTGTTATAGGAAACAAGAAAAAAGCAGAAAACGCGACGCGAGCCTACAAAACATAGAAAAATGTGGAATTTTGGAAAATGAGCGGTTGCAGCATTCCGGTCCTTCTTCAGTTTCTTTGTGACAAGTACTATTATTTGTTTAATTCGTGCTATTATTTGTTTAATTTGTGTTATTAATGCCATCATTTAAATTTAAAATTTATTCTATTATTCCATTATTTAAATTAAATTAATGCAATCATTTAAATTTAAAATTTATTCTTATAGCTCATAAATATAATATTTATTTATATAGAAAATCAAGTATTATTTTGTAATATTTATTGATAAATTTGACAAGAAAAGAAACATTGCCAGCAAAAATAAAAATTTTTACGTGTATTGATAAAACCGTAATAAATATTTATGCAAAACTTGATTTATTTCCACTTTATTTAATAATAAATAATAAAGATAAATATAAAAAAAAATAAAAATGATTTAAATCCACTTATTCGATTATAAATTACTTATTATAAATTATAGCAAAATATTCATTGTAACAAAACTTCTTTATTTCCTTTCTTTATTTTACTCGTCTTTTTTGTTTCTTGCAATTAATATCAGGAGATATATGATCAAAAGTTTTTATTATAAATTAAAATAAATATTAATTACAGCTTCTTCTTTTATGAAGTCAAAAATTATATTATTTTTTAATTTTATAATTCTTTTTTTAATCTAGATCTATTTATTCAACTTTCCAAACAATAATATAAAAATAAGAAATATATATATATATTTTTTTTAATTTTAATCTTTTTTTTTACTAATGTACAGCTGAAGCATTCTCAAAAGAGAGAGAGAGAGAAAAGAGCAAAAATGAATATTATTTTTTACAGACATACTAGAACAACAGGCGCACGCTTTTTATTATGATAAATAATAATAATTTTTAATAAATAACTATAAAATCTAAATATGATGATCATCATCATTATCAAAATTTTGTTTGCAAATATTTTCTAATGAGCAATTGGTAACTGTGAACAAAATAAATCCTTTTCTATTGACATTTTTGACAGAAAGAGATAGATAGAGGAGTGGAGGGGTACTGCAACCGCTCGCTTTCATCAACTATCAAGATATAGTAAAGCAAAAGAGTAAAAATACGAATATAAATATATTTAATAAGCACACTGCTCTACTATTATTAGAATGCAGTGATATATATATGTAGTTTTGTCCTAGCTGCATTCGGAGTAAAAATATAATAATCGAAACGAGATCGTAATTTATATATATCTGTTAAATAAAAAAAAACTGTGTCTAACAATTTAACTGACAAAATAATACTGATACTGATTGTGACCATGACACAGTCTGCGCGGCCTCACCGCTTTCGTAGAGCAAAACTGCATAGAGCATTGTGCTTATTAAATATATTTATACTTGTAGTTTTGCTCTCTTGCCTCACTACAGTTCCTCACTATAAGTAAGAGAAGGGAAATGTATATGCGAGATGCTAGAGCGAATAATGAAAAAGGTAGCGAATGCAGCGTCAGCTTGCAAAGCATAAAATGTGGAATTCTGACCGCTGTCTTTCAAAATTCACTGCCAATATTGAACACCCAGATAGTTAATATAACTAAATATAATATAAATAAGTATTAGATAAATATAAATAAGTATTTTATAAATTTTCAATAATGGTAGTAAATTTTGTAGCACGGATTTTCTCTCGAAGTAATCAATAAAAAATTATTTTACACTTATCATTTGTTCTTTAGAAAATATTTTCTGGAAAATGTGCCCTTCCCGTAAAATAATTACATTTTCACAAAATTTCCTTTTGGACAACATTTTGGACAATTTTAAGCTTTATATTCGAATTTAGCAGGTTAAAAATAATTTATTATACTAAAATAATATACAGATAGATCAATTTCATATATTTCCGTTACAAATAAATTTTGGTCTTATTTCAACATTATTCTTTGGCATGTTCTATTCAGTTACATATATAAGCAAATAATAAACCTTTAATGTTGAATTTACACCGTAACAAATATGTGTATATAAAAATATGAGATATATCCTTTTATAGTTATTCTATTTTGTTAAAAATTTTTTATATACAATCTGTATGGCCTATAATTAATATGCAGTAATATATAAAATATGTCAGTTATATGCTAAATTATATTTATGTTATTCGTAAATATTACTACTGCTCACATTATTTTAAGTAAAACAAAACGCATATTATTCCTTAAATTACATGTCATATATAATTCGATTATATATACGTCTATTAATAATCACAAAATAAGTAACTTATATATAATATCACAAAATGAAAATTTGATTATGTTTAATATTGAAATACAATAGAAAAGTTTATATAATTGATATAAAAATCTCTCGTACACATTTAATATTCAGAAAATCTAAAATTTAAATAAAACAATAATATGTAATTAAAATTTGTTTAAATCACAAATTATCGCATTGTAATATTTAAACTTTGTAAAAATAGATAAAAAATTTATATATAAAAAAAGATTTAAAGTATTATCTATGCAAATAGTATTTAACAAGGTGTATATACATTTATACATGCTCTAATCGCAACAGTATATTTTAACTAAAGAAAATAAATGACAGTGATTAGACATGTAGTTAATTGATGGGGGATCATGTAATAATCTTGATAAAAATTATATTTTAATTTTTATAAGACATAAGATTTTAAGAGTATCTAGGCAAAGTGTATGAAAATATGAAATAAAACAAATATGAAATAAAATATAATTTTTAATAATATAATTTTAAATAATATTATATAAATACAAAAAATATTAATTATTGACAAAATTTAATGTTTGAACATCTGATAAATTGTAAAATAATTTATATAATTATATTTAATATATAGAGATAGAGACATTTGTGTCGATTGTATAAGCGTGCTATTAAATTTGAGAATTAGAGTAAAAATAAATTAATGTCTAATTATTACTTTCTATATGATCTATTTATATTCGTTTTTGAAACCTAATAAAAATTTTGAAGGAGCATCTTAACATAATAAGTAATATATAATATTAAAAAAAATTAATTTGTTCTCTTTCAAACAACTTATACGACTTATGAGATGTAATGATAACTTTTATATATACGAATCTACATAGAAAAAAATATATCTTTTCTCTCTTAAAGAATATTCTCTATAGAGCGTGAAATGCTTTCTCCGAAATATATAATCTGTTACATATCTGCGCACTTTTATTGTCTTAAATACTTTTAATCATTAAATGATGAAAAATTTTCAATAATATTTCTTATTTATATGTACATAATTTCTCATCGCTACGATCCTACTTTTTTTTGTTTCTGGTCTTATTAAAGAGCAGTATTGCTTCAGTCATTTTTGGTAGAAGCATGTGTGCATACTATTTTTTGCAGAACTCTTTCAATACAGAAGATAATATAAGATCTTCTTCAATTAACTCGCGTCTGTTCCCTGAGTTGATATACAATCACATTTCAATCTTTGCCATTTTGCTAGTTCATCTCTCACAGCGATTGTCAGTGTCTCATAGCAAGTAAGACAGCCGTCTCATTATAATAACTAGAGTAAGGTATATAAGTCTAATATAAAATTAATAAATTTAATATAAAATAAAAATTAAAAACTAAAAATGCAAATTATTTTAAATACAGTATTACAAATAGATTTTCTCTTATAATCAGTGCTTTTTGATGAGAAAATGTGTAGGGAGGAAGAAATACCCTTCTTTTCCAATTTAAACATTCTATATTTTCGAATACAACATAAACTGAAAAATAGAATTTTATTAAATCAATTTTCATTATTCTCAAATATATAAATTAAATTGCAAAAAAAGTATTTGGTCGAAAATTGCAATAAAAATTAAATAAAAATAATAAATTGAACTTAAATTTTATCTTACTTATATTTAAGCTTAATTTAATTTATTTTTTCGCAGCAGTTTGATTGTATCGATACTAACAGAAACATCTGTTATTTCTCCGAAATAAAATTGCGAGAAAGGTATTTAGTCGAATATTGCAATAAAAACTGAATCAAAATAATAATTTGAACTTAAATTTATATTTAATCTTAATATAAATTTATATTTAAATTTATATTTAATCAATTTGCTTATGTGTGCGATCGTGGCGCAGAGAGCTGTGTGTTTGCTTTCTTCTATGCCAAAGGTCTCAAGTTCAAATCCAGTCCGAGCTAAAAATATCGTAGGATTCGCGATCGCTACCTCTCGGCAGGCAATGGCAAATCTACTGAGAGTATCTTGCCATGATGAGCACACCCCTTTAATTAACCCGTTCGGAACCGACGTTAAATTGTAGGTCCAATATGTCTGCGCACACCGTAGATATATTATGAGGGGTCTCGCAACAGTTTGATTATATCGATACTAAGTTAACAGAAAAATCTGTTATCTTTCCGAAATTTTGCCTGTCTGTCCAACTGTCTTTTCTTTTTTTTTACGTTATACAATTTAGTTTCTTTTCTTCGATCTCCATATTTAATAGCTCTAGGTTTAAAATAATTATTAAGGAGAATTGTCTTAAAAATCGTACAATTGTAATCATCATCATTTTCAATTTTGTTATTTGTAAAAAAAGAAAATATGTATCATTTTCTTTTAAGCAAATCTAACTTTTCAGTTTTTTCCTTCTTTTCTCTAATAAGTTATCACTGGTGAAGATAACAGATGCTTATATTATTATATTTGCACGTATGCCACTAATCTCTAATACATTAATTTAATGTACTCATAGCGCAATGAGTTTTCTTAGGCATATTCACCATTTATACAGTCATCATAAATATTCGCTAAAATTTTCTTTGTGTTGTCTCATCAACCGTTACCGTGATTTCATTAAGCTTATCATTTTATTGCAAGAAGTGATGGCAAAAGAAAATTTTAACGAGAGCCTGTAATAAGTTGAAATAACTTATCGTATAAGCTATAATATACTTAAGACATTCTCGCATTATAATCACAGATAACCCCGTTTAACGTAATAAAATTCTCACCATTTTACTTCTCTCTCGATAGCGGTATTAAAAATAAAATTTTGTTCATATTTTGAATAAACACTCTCACTGAGAAACATCAACTTTAGTAATACAGTATTGTTTTACATCTCTTTTATGTATCAGATATTTTAATAGCACAAAAAAGTGTGCTTGTATAATCACCATTTACATAAATAAACGTTGATCTAGATAATAAAACTCAGCAAACACGAATATATAACTGTTATATTGTTATAATAAAACGAAATGTAACACGCAACATAACACGAATGTATCAAGTTATATACACGTTAGTAGTAATTTCTTACTCATATAAATTACTGTTATATAACATTAATATAAGAGGTAAGTAACATGTTACATTAATGTTATCCTCCTTGGCATTGCTGGTCCACCGCCCAGCCTTCTTCGCGGATTTTTAATGAGTAAACGCGTGATGAAATCCCACACAGTATCACTCAGATAAATTGGCTTCGACGGTGGATCGCTCATCAGAATCCTCGAAATTTCTTGCTGATAGTTTTTGCCATCCAGCGAGAAAGGTGACGAGTCAGTCAGCAATTTGTATGTTAGCACGCCCACGCTCCACCAATCGACAGCCTGTGTGATAATATTATGATAACATTATTTTATTGTTTTATAAATTATAATTGAATATTATAATTGAAATAAAAAAGTTAAAATGAATGTACCTATAATAATGTAAATACAGGATGTTTCTAAATAAATGCGAAAAATTTTAGATCATTATTTATCGAAAATTAATTAAACATATATTTCTATATTCCTCCCTGAGTTACATTCCTCCAAAAGGAGAAGTAAAAATTAAATTTTTATAATTTTTAAATTTTGGACAAGTTAAAATTTATTTTTTTCAATATTTACTATAAATTTTTTTTACTCATTTTATTATTTTTTTCTAAAATTTAACTTCTCGTAACTTGAAACCTGCGCCATTTAATACAGTGCTATGAATAATAATGTATTTTTTTTCTGGAAAACTATTAATTTTACGAAAAAAAAATAAAAGAAATAAAAAAGTTTCTAAAGGAATCAAGCTTTTTAACGCATATGTTTAGATAATCACATTCCGGTCCGTTAAAAAGTTCTAAAAGCAATTAAAAAATAGGGATTTAAAGTTCTAATAGGGAATACAATTGAATAAGGGTTATTAGTTTCATCCTCTTATAATAATATGAGAAGATTAAAAAAATATTAATAAGTATTCTTTCTACCAGTGGAAGATGTCCATGAAATTTCATTTTTCTTATCCAAAAGTTGAAGTAAATAAGAATTGAATTTTTATTTGCCTCTCTAAAAGAGGGACATAAAAATAAATAATATAATAATATAAATAATATAACAATATAAAAATAATATAACTTCTCAAGGAGGAACATAGAAGTATATATTTATATAAAAAATCTCCTATAATTTTTGACAAAGAATTATTTCCTAAAATTTTTCGCACTTAATTAAAAACACTCTATATATAAACACTCTGTATATACGGCTGTATTATTATGAAACTTACTTATATTTGTTTTCAAAGTCTTTTCAAGTTTTTTTCAGGTCTTATTACCTTTTATTTGCACATTTTTCAATTAATTTAAAATTGATTGTTTATTTGCGAAAATTTAATTTGATACTCTACATTTCATCGCTTTTCAAACACGTTACGTAATAATTCATAAAAAATAATTACAAATTTAATTATACAGAGAAAAAGAGAGAGGAAAAGAGAGAGAAAGAGGGATAGAGAGGAGGGAAGAAAGAGAGAGAAAGAAAGAGAGAGAGAGAGAGAGAAAGAGAGAGGGAGAGGGAAGGAGAGGAATTAAAACAGATTAAAATAATAATCATAAATTATTATTAAAGAAAAAAGGCTGAGAAGGAAAGGAGGGTTAAATAACACGAGTAATGTGCAAATGTTAAAAGGTTTCGACTCACAATATCGTGGCCGGTCGTGCCCCCTTGTATCAATTCCGGCGCCATGTACTCGATCGTTCCGCAAAACGAATAGGTACGCGCGTTGCCGTTTCTCTCGTGCGGTAGGAACTCCTTGCTAACGCCAAAATCTGTTAATATGAGATGTCCGTCTTTATCCATCAGTATATTTTTGAGCTTGATGTCTCGATGGATTATGCCAAGCTGCAAGAAAATAGAGAAAAGTTCATAAATTTTCAATTTAACTTTTAATTAAATTGTTTTTGTGGAATTATCCTCTTTCGTCGCATTTTCTTTTCTTTTGCACAATATCAGATAATTAGATACGATAAATGTATCATTAAAAAAAAAAGAATTGAAGCGGAAAATACGGTTTATCACTCATAATGCACAAAGAATCAATAGCAGAATAATTTTGATAAAAATAGCTTATTATCTTTTGTTTATGCATACTATTATTATTATTATATTATATTAATAATACATACATCATGGAGATGTTCTAGCGCCTTGCGACTTGAACATAAAAAAATTTGAAGAATATGAAAACGATTTTTCACCGAGACCCTTCTTTGTCTCGCAGCGGAAAACCACCGCCGCCGCCAAGGAATCAGTCCTTGGAGGATTGTTCGAGGCTGGACTCGGCGAACAAGCCGGTCAGATCGTCGCCACCTCGCACGAAGACAAAACTGAGCGTCGCTTCTCCGAGCAAAGGCGACAAGATGTCGCCACCTCGAAAGCCACCTGAAGACCAACAACCGCGACGATTTCGGACTCGATTTACGCGAATCTGGGTAAGTTTAGGCCCATACAGTGCAACTGAGCTCACAATCGTCGCGGATCATTCTCGATGTTAACAGCCATATTCACACGGACCCGCGCGCCAGTCGCTTTTTAAAACGAGAGAGACGTCGCTCTTGCGCGGGTACTGCGATCGAGCCACGTAATCCATATCGTGGATGATATGCACTTAACTCGCATCTTCGGGGAGGATAAATAATCTCTTGCTTAACGCGTCGCGTTTAATTAGATTTTGCGTGTAAAGTTGTAGGAATTGAAAGTGAAGTATAATTTAGATGAGTTCAAATTTTGATGATTATTTTTGTGCAATGATAAAGAGAGAGAGAGAGAGAGAGAGAGAGAGATGCGATATAAAATATATTTCTTCGAATTTGTAGTATTGAAAAATATATAGAACTCATTTATATAAACTGGCTATACTATTACATGCTTTTTAAACCCTGAAGAAGCGTTAAAATTATCCTTGAAAAGTTATAATATTCTGTGATACATGTGTTATATCAATAATGATGTTTTTTTATAATATTCTCTTATTGGAAGAATTTATTTGTTATTCTTTTGGACAAGATTTAATTATCAAGCATTGGTATCATTCTACATAAAGTAATATTGAACAATATTGATCGAGATATAGTTGCTTTTTATTTATTTTTCTTTTTTACAAAGCAGATGATTTATCCGTTTATAAGATTACAATAAAAGGTTTGAGAATAGTTGATGAAATATATGAATGCTTTATTTGTTATATATCTATATCTATATCGATATAAAAGATGCTGTTTGTAAACTGTTCACTTTGCAAGAAAGCGAAAGCTGTGTAAGAGGTCAAATATTTTGTGTGTTCCGCAAATAAATGTATTATGTAAAAAAAAAATCAGAGAGTCTTGTTCTCTTTTGATCATTAAAATCTCGATCGTTCTTATCTTCTGTGATCATTTACGAACACGTATTCTCCCCCTTTCCTTCCCCCGATGCTGTGGCTTGTTCGTTGCACCTTCGCATCTGTGCCTTCCCTCTCCCCCTTCTTCTTTTTTCTCCTCTCTTTAACGCGAATAACGTTCAACGCGCACGTAAACGCGCAGCTCCATTCAAACGTGAAATCGCGCGCGCATTCCGCATATTTACTTCTCTCTCCGTTTTTTTTCTCTCTCATTTCGCGATAGTTATGTAACGGTTGCATACGACATTACTCGTCAACTCGGGCGGAATTCCTCTAACCGAAGCTGGGTGCAACTAACGCCGCATGCATTGCACGTACTGCGACTGTATCATCTGCGACTGTATTACCCTTTAGAGTTTTTAGCCGATCTAAGAATTAAACGTACGCTTGCGAAGAAAAATCCTGTTCCTGCTTTGTAAACCCAGTATAACAGGCGTTGTAGAAAAGTCTTTTGTCTGCGAGAAATATCCCCGCGTGATTTACGTTTGCATTGTCAACTTGTGCTTGAATTAATATGTAGATTTTACTATGTAGTAATATGTAGGTTTTATTCAAATATATTCGAATATTTAGAGAAAGTTCGATATATTAAAGTTTGATTGACTATTTGAGTGATGGAGTAACAATTGCGAATGCTGGAATAATTTCAGCAGTACTGCTAAATGAATAAATCATTTTGTGCAAGATGTGATTTTATGTGGGAAAATTAGAATTGATAAAACTTTACAAAAACAGAACCTGTTCAAATGACCTTGATCTTGACATATGTTGTCAAGATCACTGTTCTAAGTATCCTCCAAAAGATTTTAAGTGTCACGTTTATATTAACAAAAAATATGAAGAAAATTAATATTATACAATATTTTTAAAAAATAATAAAAAAAATTTGATTTTTTGAAAATAAAACAAGTTTTTCCAATGTTTTCTTCTATGAAATAAAAATCGGTTTTTTATATCTCTACAGGAGAATGCCCGAATGTAAAATCTTGTTTCATTCTTTGGCACTCGATTTTATTAACCGGATACCGAAAATCGCTTGCGTAAAAAAAAAATAATTTTCTTTATACTGACAGCATTTGTCGCGATATGCGTGACCGACAAAGCTCGTAATGGATGACCTAACGACTTCGTCGTTTCAGTTTTATGCGCGACACGTGCGGATGTGCATCCATCGTTTGCGAGAATTTAGTTTGTCTCTATGTAGCTAGTCCCAGTTTCGTGACATGTCTTATGATAACTAACCCGTAGCGCTTAACGAATGGCGGACGTATGCCTGCAGCAGCGGAGAATGTTACAGGTGAGGTGCGCAGCGCCCTGGCACCTTCGAAACCGCAGCGTACCGCTAGTATGAGAGACCGTACCGTGTCCCAGTCTATCCCTAGGAGAACGCATAGTGATAATGTTACATCGGCCACTACGAGCGTGGTAAATCAACATCATCAGGATTACGATATCGGCCTCGCGACCGTCAGATCCACTTCCAATTCGCCGGTAAGAGACCCCCTCCCCTTCGACCATTTCACCAAGATTTCTCGCTCCGGGTTTTTAACAGCAGAATCTCTGATCAATTTAAAGCCGATTTTTCTTTAGCAACAATATCGAGAGGGAAAGATATCATTTTTCATCTATTGTATTATTTTTGTAACTAAATCTCAAATTGAATTTTTATTAAAGTAAATTTCTTTGCTGAATTTAATTGCGCACAAAAGCTATAGCTTTGTTGATTTCTCCATAAAGTTTATTTTACGGAAACCGCTTCTTTTCCAATCGCGTTTATAAATTGAAAGATATCGACATCTTTGAAGAAAAATTTATCTCCAAGTTAATCACAGAATTTACTATAGAAAAAGAAATATTTTTTAGTTTTAAAATATCCTATGTATTTCCTATATATATCCTATATGCAATCAATTTTAATATCTTTGGATAAAAAAACAAACACCGTAGAATTAATACTTAAGCTCCAATATTAATGTAGAAAAGAAGGATAAGTTTTTATCGCCTTTCATTGCCGTCCGGAGTGCAGCTTCTATGCAACTCGATTGCAACGGTACAGCGTGTAATTGCGCATTTCAACAAACGTCCAACGACAGCCATGTGTAAGAGTGTCTCTCGAGTTCACCCGAATGCGATTCCAATCTCGAGCTGCGTCATGGTCATAGATACGGTGACGGATTTCGCGGCGCCTGCAAAAGGAAGTCTGACAATAGCGCGATGAGTGGAAAGCCCAAAGTTCATCATCATCAACCATTCGTGAGATCGACTTCGTTGCCATATTGTGGCAGTGAGACCGAACGAAAGCGAGCTTTACGCTCCGTATACCTTTTATACTGGCGACGAGGTTTGTTTTATTAGATTTCAAAAGTTGTACTTCCAATTTATACATCTTTTCTATGTAATAATTTTGAACTACTGAAGGGCGCGGAAGAAGATCAGGATTGGAAGGATGACGAGCCGCGGATGGAACGCTTAAGGCAACGCAGAAGACGTACCATCGTTCATCGGAGCCTCGAAGATAATTACGGCGCAGTGGTCGTAGCGAATCATGAAGCATTTGCTCAATTTCTCGAATGTGTGTATCAGGTTATCACTGTTATTGTTATATCAACTAGCTTGAAAACAATAAATCTAAAATATTTATGCTATAAATCATCAATTCTTCGCACAAAGATCTTTTATTAATCTTGATTTCTAATTTCTAGGCAAAGTTTCATATCTTGCAACCTTCGCTAAAGAATCTAAAAAAAAGTAATTAATTACCGTGTATAAAAGATAAATATATGTATTATTCATTTTATATAATATTTTATTTAAGATCTAAGAAAATTCTTCATTTATTTATAAAGATATAACATTTAATAGTAGAATATATATTGATATTTATATATAAAATACTTAAAAAAATATAATAGGATAGGATATAGAATCTTCTAATAATATAAATATAATTAATTTTTTTAAATAAATGATGAGATATCATGTTGTAATTTCTTATTTCAGGAAAATCAAACTGTACAGTTTCCGACAGGTCTGCGTGCTCTCAAAAATGCGAATCCACAACTGAAGCATTTCAACATCGACGTTGCGTCATCGATTTTCATTGACAGAAGGATGTTTTGTTCGGCAACGTGGAACGATCAAAACGTTACTCTCTGCATGACGTTCGATCTAGCTATGCCTATACCGCAAAAAGATTTTTATCTGAGGCCTATAATAGAATTCATAGATAGAGCTCCGAAAGAGATGATCGATAAGATTCAACCATCCGCTAACAAAGATGTCAAAGGTATTGCTATGTTTCAGCGATAACAAGGAAATTTGTATATATTTTATTTGTATAATAATTTTATATAATTTCAATGACAGTCTCGATCCTCCCATGCCTGCACGTGACTACCATAGAATCGTTCGGCGCGATATCGAGGGGCATAAGCAACGAGAATGCAAAGCGAGAGACGTCGTTAGTGCTTCTTCAACTGGTTAATGCGCTGAAGAGTCTGCAGGCCCGCGGGATTGAGGACGCCAATGGATCCTTGAACGACATTATACTCTACAGGGAGAACGTTTACTATAGTCTGTATCTTTTGCAAGGATCAGTTAGTTTAGTATTTTCTCTTATGTCATGACAAATTGATAATCTTAATTTACGTTTAATTCCGTTTTATAGGAAATTAAATATAGACCCGAGCGATGAACCTAGAGAAAAAGGAGTCTCTCTGTGCGAATGCGCTCTAATAGCACTACGGCAATTACATCTGACAAGCGAGTTGCCCCTTGTACAGGATCTACTAATACGCGAGAAAGCGGTCACTCTTTCTCAGGTAAGAATTTTGATTCTGGATGTATAAATTCCGGATATAAAAGTTTGCATAGAAAAATTCTTCAATTCATAATTATCAATTTATATAAATTTATTTTATATTGTCAAAATTAGTATGTGTTCGAGATTGCAACGATCTCGAACTTTGCGTTTTTGTTGCCGCGCGACCGCGTCATCGCCGCGCGCGCGATGCGAGGTAGCGTTTTCTGCGACCGAGCGAAAACGCGCGGCAACAACAAACATCGTCGCCCTTCTCGAAGGATCTAAGGTAAAATTGCGACAAACAAGTCACCTAAAAACTGTCGACGGAAATGACTAAATTTCGGGGACCTTCTGGATTCTTCGAGAAGGCGATGACAGTATAAAGGTAAGCCGCCAACCGAGCGCGGCGCATTCCGCTCAGAGTACTTTTGACGCGCGTACGCTATTCAAGCGAAATAAAGAGTCGGTCTCGTTTAATGAAATAGACATATTTCAGTGCCGTTGTGTGACTACCGGAGTTATTCCGAGACAGACGATTTATCGCTGTTTATCCGCCGCGTGCGAATTATAATCGTATCTCGCGTATGATTAATATTGCAAAGTGTTAAGATTCTATGCATCTTAGAATCGAGCGCGTCTCGATACTCGCGGGTGTCGTTGTCCGTCGGCCGTCTCATTTCGCGCTTGTCTCTTTTGGAGCACGCTTGCTCGCACGCTCACTATAACTTTCGCTCCCAGTATGCTTCCTTCGTAGATTGATTT
Source organism: Cataglyphis hispanica (assembly GCF_021464435.1). Lineage (NCBI taxonomy): Eukaryota > Metazoa > Arthropoda > Insecta > Hymenoptera > Formicidae > Cataglyphis > Cataglyphis hispanica. The sequence continues at coordinate 330,798 of NC_065969.1, read as the reverse complement.
TTATTGCCACAGAATGCAGTATCCAATTTTTATTATCTACAATTATTTTACATTCATTTCTATTTAAACATATATTGATATCTTATATAAGATATTCAAATAAGATTAATTGATTCGATAATTAGGTAAAATCTGTGCTGGAATTTTCCTTATAGGGTCCGGCCGACGTGCCCCTCGGTGGTCCACGGGAAAGAGAAGTGGCGCTTCAACAGTGGCTCGATCTCGAGAGAACAAACGTGCTTCATGCCCTTATCAAGACGAAGGCAGCTTTGACCATTATAGACGAGTATCAGTTATTATTCTTGGTTAGAACCACTGCCAAAATTATGAGTGAAGCTTCGATGCTTTTAGACGAACAGCAGAATTGGTTGGTGCAAAGATGCTGCAGAATATATCCTTTATCGTATATGTATATCGCGAATTGCATTAAATATTTGGTGCGAGAAAATGAATATTTGAATGCAAATATAACGCGAACGTTACAATAATATAATAATTCTTTTGTCATATAATTACAGTTTATATTTTTTATTATCGTGACATCTCTCTTTTATATTAGATGTTATGTATTTTAAGATAATAAAGATATATGTAATTCGCTCGTAATTGTAATATAATATTAATTTGTATTTGTGTAAGATATATAATTATTATTGATATATCTATAATTAATTTCCGAATAACTCGAAATGTTATGAATATTTTCAATTACATAACGTAATGCATAATGTCTAATATAATAATATAAACGTAGTATTATTTATAGGAAAGTGCCAATGCTCAATCGAAATGTGATTTTATGTACACAGTGCTCGGCTATGGGCGCCGTTTTAACAATTCATCTCGAGTGTAATTCAGAAATAAAGTACTTTAAAAATAAACAGCTTCATATAATTACAATTGACAATTATTTATAATTATTTAATACATACTATCTTTGATAATTGTAATTGTTGATAAATACAATAGTATTTTGTGTAATATTGTATTGACAAAAATGTCCAAAAGAAATTGGAATGTTTGATTTTTGTCTCCTTGCCTCTTACAATTTGGGATGCTTGATTTTTGAGTTTCTTCGTCTATATTTGTACTGGTATTACTCTTGTATTTATTATAAAATCAAGAGAAATTTTGAAATTTTCATCATTATCCTCAATTACTGGCAATTATTTTGTTGGAATATATCATTGAGTATTTCTGTTGATTTAAAAATTAATAATTTTTTTTTCTAGTGATAGCGATAAAAGTTAAGAAAATTATTTTGATTTTATAGTAAATATGGAATATTTTATAGTAAATATAGTAAATATTAGAAGCAATATTAGTACAAATATATGTGAGATAAAAATAAAACCTCGATTTTAAACTTTCCAAAGAAGTTTAAACGTACTGCAATCTTCTTGCGGTAAACTCTGAAATTATATTATTTATAGGCTAACTTCAGACATGTCTGATGGAAATATTGTTATTAATATATTAAAATATATAATTCCTTTTTAAATATTTTGTCTGTTTCAGATATATTTTCATGATAATTTTATTTTCACTGAAACTAATATAATAGTAATATAATAGTAATATAATATAATAAACTAATATAATAGTAATATAAAAAGACATTTTAAACATTCACTTTAACTGAATAAATGCATAACTAAAACAAAAATCTTTAATTTTCACTAATTTTGATGGCAATTAAACAATGCAACAGAAATAGATTCCACTAATCGACGATATGCAGCGCGACGCTGTTGCATGAGTTTCATTTTTTTAAATCATGTTCTATCATTTCTATTTGGAAAACATATATATAAGAATAGAGAATTCAAAGATATTTTTGTGAATATGTAGTAGGTGTCACTCAAAAACATCCACCTCCAAACATTAAAAATATTAAATATTTTTTTTTAATTAATTCAACCGTCTTCAAAAAATTATTTTTTAACAATAATTGAGAAGAAGCAAACATCGGATGTTCGTATAATAAAAATTAGGAAATACGCATAAAGTGGACAACTTTACGGATGACCTTGATCTTGACATAAGTTGTCAAGGTCATTGTCCTGAGTGACCTTGACCTTGAAATAAGTGGCGATCGCGATCTAAAAACTTATGAAGCATTATTGTGTTTTCTTTTTCCGCGAATTCATTTCCTGCTTCTTCAAACTTAAAAGTGAACTGTCCATGACTTTTTTCGACTTTTGCATGGTCATTTTAATAGTATCAACAGTAGCATTTGTACTAACTGATTCTGTATTCGGCAATAGAATCGAAGCGAATAATATTGAATCTTTTTTCCGTTTTAGTATATTTTTCCACGCAATAATAGGCATAATTGTAGCAGGAACAGGAGTCTCAAAAAATATCGAAGGCACAACAAGATTTTTTAAACACACGCCGCTTTTGTTTTCTATAAAATCTGTAATTATCTGAAATAAGCACTATAGATTAAATGACTTTTCGTTGGTTTAAAATTTTTTCCGATGAATTGATCCACATTTTAAAAATATCATAACGATTTAAAAGTAATCTGATATATTTACAATTTTTCATTGAAGCATAACCTTCAAATATTACAAAACTCAAATATTTATTACAGATAAATGCATTCTAAATATCTAAATAAATGAAAACTATTTTTTGTAATATCTTTACATTTCGGAATGCAGCTGTTTGGCATCTTATCCAGGATTTTCACAAATATAAATTCACAGTTCAAAAAATAAATTTAAATTATGAAAAATTAAAAAGTAAATACAATAATATAAAATTAAAGATAAATAAAATAAATTAATTATAGGTAATAATAATTTATAATAAAATAAATATAAATTCATAATTTAATTCATAATTAAATATTGAGTGTCATCATGCTGAGTATTGCATATGCATTAACATTAACACACACCGGATATATAATACATACTATATACGCACCATCGTCATTTTGTTGTAAGCTGTCGTGGCCAAAACCGGAAATCCATTTGCAGCCTTTTTATACTTGGCCAAAGTCTAAGTAGCGATCTATCTTTACCATAGATATTTTATCTAAGTCTACTATATTATATATCTGTGGTCTCAATATAATATATACGAGATAAATATACGAAAGATCAGATTATTTATGAAATAAATTATAATGTATATTTATGTTATCTAATATAATTTTGACTATTTCTTTGATCAAGATATAGCTACAAGCCTAAGTAAATTATCATCTATTTCAGTATTAACTTTAATTTTTCGATGTTGATTTTGGATGTGGCAATAAGCATCACCAACTTCAAAGGAATTAATATCGACACAACTACGCAAGCTGTTAAAAAAATATTTCACACAGTTTTTTTATACACTTGTATAAATAAACAGTACTTTTTTATCGTTTTTCTATTTTCAATATTTTTATCAAATTTATTAGATATGCAATTCATATACAGTTAAAAACAGAATATCAGAAATAAGTGATTTTTCTTTATAACAGATATATCTCTGGATTAAACTTGACTATATTTTTTTATATAACTATTAACATATGATTTTAATATACGAATTTAATGTATAAAATATTAAATAAGAAAAATTTATAAATATTGTTTAAAATTAATAAACAAGTTTATCAAGGAATTGTATGTAACAATATATAAATGATAAATAACATTTTTTTTTAAATATTTATTTAAAAATTTTTCATAAGCAAATATAACTGTTAAATAATAATATAATTTATATTGTCTAAATATGCAATATTTTTGAAGTGTTGTATGTATATTTGTGCTGTTTAAAAGAAATAATAGAAAAGAAAAATATACAATAAATATTATAACAATAAATATTATTGAATATTTTAAAAATAATATATATTTAACAATAAAAACAAAATATAATTGACAAAAATTAAATCAAAATTCTATTTATATGTCTATCGAAAATATAATATAAACTAGCGCTGTACAATATTGTAAATCAAAAGAGAGATGCTATAAAATTGAACACATTATATTATTATTATTATCTATATTAATATATTTATGCCAAATACACATATATAAATTCATTTATTTTTAATTAGTATTGTTACTATAAAAATATTAAAAATAAATTAATAATATTTAAAAAATTAAAATTAATTTGTTATATAAATATGCGCTATCTTGATTAAATTAATTTAATTATAAATTTGTAATATATATAATTAATAAATAAAAAATAATATATATTTCACAAACAGAAAATCTAATTTAAATTATACAGGGTGTCCCAAAAATTTTGACACATCCGAAGTGTGAAGGTAGATTGGGCCAAACTGAGTCGAAAAGTCCTGTACCATTTTTCTTTATAACGCTTCAGAAAGAAGTTACTATTGAGTAAAGTTTGGCTAATCAGCGCCGAGCTTTAGCCGGATACATGTCAGTGAGCGGCACGCCTGGTAGTGATGCGCCGCTGTAATAGCTGAACGCTCACGCACACTATCAGGCGCATGGCTCACCAACGTGCGCTTGACTAAGGATCGCCGCTACCAAATAGTTCATCCGGAGTTTTATGTCTATAATGATATAGTCTATAATTTATGTTATGTCTATAATGATGATTTTGATAAACTTTCGATTAAAATACCTCAGGGATTAAAGCTGTAATAAAAAATCTAATGGCACTTTTATCATATAATGTGGATGCAAGCTTTTGATTGCAACCAGTTTCAATAAGATTGGTGCTGTCAATCCTGAAGTATAATAATCGTTAGGTTCAGAATTGTGAAAAAAATTTCTTCTTCAACTTTCAGATTCACGTACGTATGCTCTCACGCACCATACAAAACGATTTTGTCCCTCAAGGCGTATTTACAATGCTCATGTATAATTATTTGCTTGTGCAACTACGCCTTGAGAGACAATATGAATGTGCATATGTATATGATATGTATCAAGCGACGCTGAAGTTGACAGTAGTGACGCTAAGATAAAGAGCAGGAGGGAAAGAGAAAGAGAGCGGGAGAAAAAAAGAGAGAGCGGGAGAGAGTGAGTGAGAGAAAGACAGCAGGAGATTGAGAGAGAAAGAGGGAGAGAGCGAGAGATTGAGAAAGTGAGAGAGAGAGAGAGAGAGTGAGCGGGAGATAAATTGACTGCGTGAGCGCTCACCACTACGATGGCGCATCACTATTAAGCGTGCGACTCACCGACGTGCGTCCAGCTAAAGGTCGGCGCTGATTGGTCAGACTTTACTCAATAATAACTCTTTTATTAAGTGTTACAGATCAAAATGATAAAAGATTTTTCTGTTCAGTTTACTGTGCTTTACCCGCTCACGAACATTGGCACAATCTTTGCAGGACATCCTGTATATAGTTATTGTTTTATATATGAAATGTCTCACTTTGTTATCCTTTATACAGTGAGAACGAGTAGGCAATAATTCCGTAAGTTCGTAGTATGTACCTCATTACACGCAATCGCAAAAGTTCTTAAAAAATGTCTACAATTTAATGACACTAAAAAAATCCTCACAAAGATAAAAGAAAGTACGCCAAGTTTACATAAAAAATATCTTTTATACGTAACAGAAAGTTGAAAAAATATTTACTTCTAATAAATTTTTATAAAAAGCAATGAGATCACACTAGAAAAATCACACAAATGTAAAAAAAGTACGCCAACTACATAAAAAATATTCCTTGTACGCAACAAACAATTGAAAAGATGTTAAAGTTGAAAAAATATTTACCTTTAAAAAATAACTTATAAAAAAATTGTTCCCTAAAAAATAAAAACCTCTAAAAAATAAAAATTAAATGGGAAATCAATAATTAAGTAGCCAAGTAGAAGGAATTTAATGTGTAAAGATTTATAATTTGAAATAATAATTGTCATCAAATCAATTTTGCATTTATAGAAATATTATGGATTCTCTCAAAAAAATTAAAACGCATTTTATTTTTATTAAAAATTAAATTTGTTTCAATTAAATATTTTGTATAATATAGAAAATAGCATTATTATATTATGGTTTTTTATTAAAGATAGTAAATCATAATATTACTTAATCTTTACTGCAATAATATTGATTATACGGATCATTAATTTTGTATTTAAAAGTCCATGCCAAATATAGATCGATTTGTTTTAAAATTAATCATGATCTTAGCAAAAGCCCGGAACGAAAGGGTTAATATTAAAGTGACATATAAAAACTTGGCGCGCCTGAAATATAAATTTGCAAAAGATTATTAAAAATCATTATCAATATTAATAAAAATGTATGACATAATGCGACTCGGGCACCCTAAGATTTTTCTGATTTAGCCCACTTGGCCAATCGTTCTAGGCTCATTTGATCTACATGATCTCTCCAATTCCGTCGCCTCGACCTTACCCATCTTATCACATCTTGAATTTTGCAATTCTCTTTGATTGTTTGGCTTCCGATTCTATCGCGAAGGTTAACTCCTTGTATCAGTCTGAGTATTTTCATCTCTGTAGTCCTTATTATCCTTTTTGTTTTGGATGTATAGGCTCGCGTTTCCGCTGCATAAGTTAGTTGGTCTATCAGGCAAGTTTTATATATTCGAACTTTAGTTTCAATGTTCATATTTTTCTCCATATGATATCTTTCAGATAATCGGATATTTGGCTTGCTTTGTTATTCTGGTCGAGTTCATTTTTTACTTTTTTCACAAAAATTAACGTATTAAAGTATTAAAGTATTAAAGTATTACTATTTTTATGACCATTATGTTTATTTTTTACGACAAAAAAATAAATGATATTTATGCAATTTGATGAATAAATTTAAATTCTTTTTACAATTTTCTTCTTAAAATATTATGCAATAATTCGTTTACATTTTAGCCAACGGGAAACATAGTGGACCACATATGTACGTTTCTGTTCTCCGTATTAGTTATTTTTACTACAATAGCGATTATTAACCCCTTGACATACAAATAAAATGCGCGTCGACACGTTCGAAGAATACCATTTAATTTTGCTCCACTGGACACTCATGTATAAGCTTAGAAACAGAACGTTTTATTTTCAAATTTACATAACTTTCAATATGATTGATATATACTGATAATGTACAATAATTAAGTAATACTATAAAATAATAATTTAGTAATTCTGTAATGTGTGAAACGCGGTGTTCGCCGAAGACAGTTTTTGATGTCTCGGAGACGTCAAAGTCTACAATGGCACATAAAATGAATGACGTCTTTCAGACGTCATTGTATGTCAAGGGGTTAAGAACGTTGTGATGGAAAAAATTCCCAAGGATTTTTCTCAAATGAAAAAAAAATATTCATTTAAATCGTTAAGATGAAATCGTTAAGATTTACAATCCTAAAATAAGGGCATTCTCGTTCGAAAAGACCACTCTTTCGGCGCTTCTCGTTATGAGAGAGAGAGAGAGAGAGAGAGAGAGAGAGAGAGAGAGAGAGAGAGAGACAAAGAGGGGGAGGGAAAAAGAGAGAGGGAGGGAGAGTGGGGGGAGAGAGAGAGGGGGGAGAGAGATTACTTTTTTCCAGTTTTCTATGCCAATGTTTAGAATGTCCCAAAACGTCAAAAACTTATATTTTTAAAAAATGTCTGTCTGTATGTATGTATGTACGGAATGTACATTGTATAATCTCCAACTTCCGCAATTTTTGAGATATCGGGCTAAATTTTTAAAAATGAATAGAGTATCATTAAAGGATGATTGACATTGAATTTGGTGAAGATCTATGAAAGAGTTCATTTTTATAAAATTTTGAATTTTTTGAAAAATGTTTGTACACGATCTTTTGCAAATTTTGCAAATTTTTAGATATTAAATTAGATTTTTTTATATAAATAAAGAATCATTAAAGGATGATTGGTATTGAATTTGATGAAGATCCATAAAAGAGTTCATTTTTTATTCAATTTTGAATTTTTTAAGAAATGTCTATACACGCTGTAACTGCCGCAAATTTTGGGATATCTTCCTCTATGAGGAAGCCAAAATTAAAAAACTCGCTTACTTTAAAGAGCTTAAGCTTTGTGAGCAAAATGAAATGATGAGAAAGCAATGTGCAAGTTTCTAATTTGCACAATTTTCAATTTGTTTTATAAATGAAATAAAAATTGTAAATGAGAGTCAGTATGTAAATGGAGATTATAGAATAAAGGTTTAATAGATGTAAAACGAACGTTTCGATTCCTTTTTTGAATCATCTTCAGTATTTAAGCAATAAGAGATAGTATTGCTTACATTAATATAAATTAAATAAACGCAATATTTTCCTAATAAAATTCTTAGAATGTTTAATTAATTGATCTACGATAAGTGAGATTATTTTTGAAATTTGTCAAATTACTCACGCGAGTACGCGCGCATGAGGAAGAACCTAATACTTATGAGAAATTGGTTTTTAATCTATTTTTAATAGTTAATTTTTACTAGTAGGTAGTTGATTCACCATTTTTATTACTTTCATTACTATATGTCCAAAAATAATAATTAATACTATAAAAAAAGAGAAATAAAAGAACAGCGTATTGTTGTGCAGCTGCGTATATAAGAAAGTTGTAATAAATTAAAAGTACAGGCTCTTGTGAATACAATCATTAATTAAATAAAAAATGGCAAATGAGAGCCAGGGGCTCTATTGTTGAAATAGTTACGTATACGTAAATGGCAAGTTGCGAATGATTGCAATGTGAAATTCCTCTAGAACAGCATTCTTGACAATCGCAAGTGCAACGTGTATGCAATTTTTCGTGCACAATGCAACAAATAATTTATACCATACGTTTCAAGAGAAACTTATTCGTTTTAGTGAAAATTGAAAAAGGTAGTGATGAAGAGCAAAGATAATATGTATGTACATATACATCGGAAAGCTGCCATTGTAGAAAAACGTACAATTTTTGCAAAAATTAATTTAGAAGATATTAAAATAAACGCACCAATTATGGGCGCCTTAGAAAATATGGACATCCCAGAAAAAAAAGACGAAGATTTCATATTCGAGAAGATCCTTTCGAGTTAAGCAATAAAAAATTTGTACTATTATTTCGATTAAATAAAGCTGGTGCGAGAAATTTATCGAGCCACATTTGATTCCTCAAACAGAATAAGTGCGATAGATTCTACCACAAGGGTAATTTAATTATTCTTATATTAATATTATTCTAAATTATTCTTACATATAATTATACATACATAAATACATACATATATATATATATATATATATATATATATATATAATACTTGCTTGATGTTTGTAATTGTGTAATAAAAATAGAATATACAGAAGTGTTTTTATTTTTATGTTGATAATATTATAATATTAATATTTATTATAATATTATAATGTATAATAATTATTATAATATTATTAATTATAATATTATTATAATATTATTATTATTATTATATTAATAATTATTATAATATATAATAATAATATGTTGTTATTATTTATAATAGTAATAGTATATGGCTTAATTTTATAATGTATATAATTATATATGTCTTGTACTATGTCGAGGCAGAGTGTGAAATTTAGGATGCGTTCCGTTTCACGCATTGAGCGCATAGATCGCCTGAAAATCTATTGTTCACGTAACATATATTATAGATTTCCAAGCGATTTCTATGCGCTCTATGCGTGAAACGGAACGCAATCTTATTCTTACGAGGGTTCTTCCCCCTTTTTTATTTAGACGGCAGGAAATACGGTCTACTTAACCTAACCTAACCGTCACTTCTGGCTGACTCGCGAGTGGTCTAACTGGACTAAGACGTCCCGCTGGTTATATGACCCATTGTAATTTTCGCTTTGTACAGTAAGTTTTACTAAGGTGACTCCTCTTCGGATGGGCTGCATGATGTTATCCATCCTTTGTGATCTTCAGCAAGGATCCGGCACAGCTCGTTAGTTTTGTCAGGCCACATTTTGGCACGACCTTTCAACTCGATGTAGACCAAGCCGCAAGCAATGCCACGATAATTTCTTGAACCTATCCTCCAAGTAGTAGATCTCACTATTTGGGCGCCAGATCTCTCTACCATAATCTCCCAGGCAGATCTTGACCATGTTGCTGTCTGAATTTATACTATCGATTCAGCCCCTTCGCCAGGTGTTATCCTCCTTTATTTCTACATCCTCTTCTTTTTGAATGTCCTCTGACCAACAATGCAAATACTTGGCCTTCCTATTCATGCGGAAGTCCAATTCTTCTTCCAAATCCTCGAGATCCTTTTTACTGTTATTGAAGTATATCCAGAAGAGTAGGGGGAGGGGATATCATTTTAATTATGCGACTTCGAGCCAAGAGCGGATTGACTGTGCCGATGACTATCGATAGGCTTTACCTCCATTTTCTTTAAAAAAATTAATTTGTTTTAATACTGGAGGATGCTTGTTTATGTATATAACTATTTTCTCTTCTTAAAAAGAGCAGAAAAGTAAAGAAAATTTGATGTTTTCCTGATTTCAGTATAAATCGCTTGATCTTGACAGCTAGGAATCGGAGCTATAGGCTCTAGAGTTGACGGCGGGCGTCTTTTAAATACAATAATAATTGAGTAAGAGAATCCTATAAAGCTCCCATTAAGTATATCGACCATCCATGTACTGTAGAGCATAATCCACTATAGTGTCTAGAATTAATTTAAAAATTCTTATATCCAAATATATTCCCATTATTCCGGCACCGACATTACCGAAAATCAGGAATTTATTTCAGAATTTCTGCCATGTAGATACAAATATCTTTTCTATTAGATTTTTATCTAAAAGATCGGAAATTGAGCTCACTTGTAAAGATGTAGATCGTCCCATTACATCTCTCCCACCTCTCACTACTGTATTTAGAACGGCGGCTCTCTCAGCAGGGAACATTATATGATCCCTGTTCTTCCAGGTCGATTTCTGTGTATATTCTGCTAGTAGCCAGTGATCCCAGGATTAACATTGTAACGATGCATCCCTCCATCGTTCTCGACACGTCGCCCGTCGGAAGTCTGCCACCCGGCAAACATCAGCCGGGCAGGGGCAGAGGCGCTTAGCGCCCTATTTTTAAAAACAATGTTTATGACAAACACCACCGTTAGTGTTTGTCATTTGTCATAAACAACCGAGCGCCGAACGGCACCGAACGTTTCCGGCGAACGCCGAACGCCGAACGCTCAACGCTGGAGCGTCGTTTCCCCCACCCCAAGGGGGATGTCAACGGCGCGGGTGTCGCGACCGCTCCGGAAGGGTATAAAAAGCCCGACCGATCACCAGACCGTACCAGACCGGCACCTGAATCGTATGCGGCTGGGTTGTTCGGCGCGGGCTGCAGGGTAGCAGCCTGCAGTCGGTCTTATGCGTCGGTGTCGGTGACGCAGCGCGTGTTTCCAGATAATGGTCGTGGGATGCGTTGTACGCGGAGTTCGGACGGTCAGGTGTACGGATCGTAAGGGCTCGAGAATACTCGAGGAAAGCGGCGAATTCATCCATTCTCTGTTCTTTACAAAGGTGTTCGGACGGGATTCGTTTCGAGAACAGATAGTCGAGAATGCTCGACGGAGGCTGCAAACTCGTTAACCTCCTGGTCACTGTCTTTAGACGTTTCGTACGACGAGCAGTACGCTCGAGAGATATACCACAGAAACCGCTCCAAAACGTCTAAAGACAGTGACCAGGAGGTTGACGAGTTCGCAGCCTCCGTCGAGCATTCTCGACTATCTGTTCTCGAAACGAATCCCGTCCGAACACCTTTGTAAAGAACAGAGAGTGGATGAGTTCGCCGCTTTCCTCGAGTATTCTCGAGCCCTTACGATCCGTACACCTAACCGTCCGAACTCCGCGTACAACGCATCCCACGACCATTATCTGGAAACACGCGCCGCGTCACCGACACCGACGCATAAGACCGACTGCAGGCTGCTACCCTGCAGCCCGCGCCGAACAACCCAGCCGCATACGATACGCACCTTATCTCGCGTATCTAACAAGGCATCATTCAGCGAGATATCGCACTGACATACGTTGTCAACACGCGCCCGCCTTACCGCGCGCACCTCACGCCTACAAGCGCGAACAGACGACACGCGCCCATCTCACCGCACGCGCCCCGCGCCACGAGCCGGGCCATTTAACTAGACACGCAAAACACCGTCTAGACCGGCGCCATAACATCGCGAGTATCATTGTATCACTTCATAACTCATTGTAACAGCTGACCATTGCCATCGAGTGGCAAATAAATGACGTACATTTCACGTCCTATTGTATTTCAAACCCTTCACGAATCCTGATCCCGATTGCGCTGTCTGCGCACGCGAAACCGCACGTAAAGCGGCCCGTTACAACATATTTCCATGTGGTTTTTGTTAAAGGCATCATTATTGTGATAAAGTATCTATTTGGCGTTAACTTATACCAAGAGTCGCTTAAAAAATACATTGAAGGAGCATGCGTTGCATGCGGTCTGTGTCCCTTGACGCAATAAAATATGGGTTTGAGGTGTTTATTTTGTTTCCTCTTAGTACCGGCAGTTGATCGTTTCTTTATTTTAATTTTTACATTGTTTTTATTTATTATTTCCAATATTTCGTGAATCATGCGACGCGGTAGCGTCGCGAAGCCAAGTTCATAAAAAAAACGCCAATTATAAAAGAAATCTGTCTGACTTGTCAAGAGTTTTGCCTATGTACAAAGACCGCGGCGCTACCAAGTAGCTTATCAGGAGTTTTATGTCTATAATACTTTCGATTAAAATATCTCAGGAACTAGAGCCGTAATCAAAAATCTAACTGCACTTTTATGATATAATGTAAATGCAAGCTTTCGATTGCGACCAGTTTGAATAAGATTGGTGCTGTCAATCCTGAGAAATGATATTCGTATATAGCAAACGTGAGACTTTCTTTTCCCGGATAAGTTTCAGACTCACGTACGTATGCTAGCACGCACACACGCAAAGCGATTTTGTTCATCAAGGGGCATTCACACTATTTACGTTTGATTATTCTTTTGTGTACACGCTTTTATATATAATAAATGAGAGAGAGAGAGAAAGAGTGAGGGAGAGAGAGCGGGAGAAAGAGAAAAAGCGGAAGAGAGAGAGAGAGAAAGAGAGCGGGAGAGAGAGAGAACGGGGGAGAGAGAAAGCAGGAGAGAGAGAGAGCGGGAGAAAGAGAGAGAGAGAGAGAGAGAGAGAGAGAGAGAGAGAGAGCGGGAGAGAGATAGAGAGAACAGGAGAGAGAGAGAGAGAGAGAGAGAAGAAGAGAAAGAGAGAAAAAGCGATAGGGAGTGAGGAAGGGTAATAATTTAGGTTTGAAAATAGTCCAATTTTTAGAAAAATGTTCCCCATTTTTTTTATTAGTGTATATGGATCCAGACTTGTCATACAATATTCCACGTTATATGAAAATTATTGTTATGTTATATAATAAAAGTATTATTATATTAAATATTTGTATTTTATACAAAATTTTATAAAGTTTTATATAAAAACGTCAAAAAAGATATAATAATAATTAACTAGTCTGCTAAAATTTCAATTTATTAGTATATGTTCATTTATAAATTTTAAAAAATCATATACTTTACAAGAATTAATACAATATAATTTTTCACATTGGAATAATGTTCAAAAAATATATACCAATTGTGATGCTGTCTACTGAGATACTTGAAAAGATTGATATAATAATAACAGGAAGTATTATCATCTTACAATTATTGTTATTTAAAATTAGTGATACAAAAATTATTACAGTAACAGATTTGAAAATTAAAGCTGTATCTACGAAAAAGATAAGTATTGGTGCGAATATATATAAAGTCATTAGTGGAATTTTTCATCAAAGTAAAAGTATAACTGATAGACATTATCCAAGCATATTACGGGCTAAAGGTACCAAGTGGCAATTAATAAATGATTTAAAAATACAAAAGTGCAGTTGGCTTCGAAATGCTAAAAACGCATATATATTCTTTGCAGTAAAAATATAAATTTTTACATAAAGCAATGAAAGCATAATAAAAAAGATCTCACAAAGGTAAAAAAAAGTACGTCATATATATAAAAAATATTCCTTGTACACAACAGAAAGTTGAAAAGATACTTATCTCTGAAAAATAATTAATAAAAAAATTTTTCTCTAAAAAATAAAAAAACTAAATGAAATCAATAATTAACTGGCCAAGTATTTACAAGTAATTCAGTTTGTAAAGATTTGTAATTTGAAATAGTAGATATCATAAAATCAATTTTTATAGAAGTGTTTTAGACAGATTTTTTCCTTAAAATTAAAACATATTTAATTTTTATTAATAGAATGATTTTAGAAATAAGTTCAATTTTGAATAGTATATCACAAATTATATTACTTTAGAGTTTATTAAAGGTGTTATATAGTATAATATCAAATCATATTGTTAATGTTAAGTGCAATTAGAATTCTTTTGATTTACAAAGTATATCTTACAGGATGTACAGTTTGAAAGAAAATTTTTCGTAAACTCTAAGTCGGGGAGCGCGTATAAAACAAACTTACAAAGCAAAATATAAAAACTTGGCGCGCCCGGATCATATACATATACAATTAGTTCGTGTTGTACAATATTTCATAATATGTAAAAATTACTTGAATAATTTATCATTATTAGTGCAATTAGGATTCCATTGATTTGCAAAATATATCTTATAAAATATATATAATTATTATGTTTAATTTTAAAATGTCGCCAGTAGATAAATTAATAGACAAGTGTTTATACGACCAAACTGACAATTTATTGTTTGATTGTTCTATCACCTGATAGAACAATCAAACAATAAATTGCCAGTTTGGTCGTATAAACACTTGTCTGTTAATAAATAATTATATTAGGATTTCCTTGATTTGCAAAATATATCTTATAAAATATATATAATTATATTAGAATTTCTTTGATTTGGAAAATATATCTTATAAAATATATATAATTATATTAGAATTCTTTTGATTTGCAAAATATATTTTATAAAATATATACAATTTGTGATGTTGCCGTCTCGCGCGTGTCTACCGGATCTCTCTCCGATCGCTGAGCGCGGAAAGCGCACCCGCGCCAGTCGCAAAACATTAGAGCCGTACCGCAATCTCCAGAGGGGCGTTATTTGTCGGACTTATTTCCTCTTTTTAATTTTGTTATTATTTCCTTATCTCGATACCACACGAGAGCCTTATCGGAGGAGCGCCAAAAATAACGATCACAACAACTGGGAAGACGACCTTCGAGAGGACGGAAAAGGAAAGGAATTATCAACCACCAAATTCGGAAGCGAGGCGAGAAGCGCGAGAGGACAAGAAGGATCCTTGCGCCTTGACGCAGGACCGTGCGGAAACGTGCCCCGAAGGATCCCGAGGGAGCTCTATCGCCGCGAGGTACGGCGGGAAGAAAGGAGAACAGCGAAGGTCTCCA
This sequence comes from Cataglyphis hispanica, assembly GCF_021464435.1. Lineage (NCBI taxonomy): Eukaryota > Metazoa > Arthropoda > Insecta > Hymenoptera > Formicidae > Cataglyphis > Cataglyphis hispanica. Next base: position 315,371 of record NC_065969.1, on the reverse strand, counting down.
GTCCGTTCCTCGCTTCCGAGATCCCGGTGGGACTCGCCGAGGCTCTCTCAGAAGGGCCTCATGAAAAATATTGATCGCGATCTCGGAGGTGCGCCCCCGGTACGATCATGAGCGTGCCGGCTGCCTCGCATGTTGCGGCCGTGATAACACGCACCCCAGTTGCGCATCCCCGGCTGGCCCGGCGTTACCGATTTTAAATCGCGGTGCTCCCGGATCAGACTGGCGCGAGCGTGAGAGAGTGATAGAGGCGTTTTGATAGAGAGTGTTTTTGGCGAGAACGAATTTCGGGAGCAAGCGTGAACGAGCGTGAGCGAGAGCGAGGGGGATCTCGAGAGGACGAGGCCGAATGGAGGGAAGCTGCCGAGCCTCCGGACTCCCGAGGAGAAAGCATCGTTGCGGGTGAGGTTATCCCGCTACATAATAGCCACGCGCGATCGCGATCGGAATCGTTTGTTCTGCCGTCGTGGCCGCAATTTTGTGTTATTTTCGCGTTCGAGTTCAGGGATTATTGGTGTTTATCGCGTTGGCATTAGCGTAATTTCGACACGGTCACGTCGGCAAGCGATTCGAGCTACGAAGCATCTCGAGTGTTGGATTCGATTAATATTGCGCGTTTTATATCGTCTGTATCGTCTCTATGGAGATCGCGGACTGGGACTACTGCGTAATTTATTAGTCGCGTAATTTTTCGCTCGTCTAGCGTCTAAGTCGTGTATGTGTGAGCAGTTGGTCGCCGAGAATGAGTGTGTCTCGCGATTATGTATCCCGTTGTTGACCGTCGAGTGTGAGTGCGTTTCGTGCGGATACTTCTGTCGATTATTTTCTTTGTCAAATCATATGCGTTCGAATGGATGAGTGATTTCGTGGAGGATACGGAATACCATACTGAGCGTTGCGAGCTAGATTTGCGCGGTGCATGTTAGGGGTGCACTGGATGCATGTGGTAACCGTACGGCATGTTAAAATAGCGAGCGAAATATTATCGGTCCACGAGGGGTCCGATAATCGACCCGGTATAATTGCGTTTGGGACCAGGCCCTCTGATTTAACGGCTTCTTATTTTCTGTGGCGCTAAGACGTTTCTAACACCCAGACTCGCTTCCGCAAATTTATCGACACCGAGCATACCACCGCTTATCTTTGTTTATCATTCGGACAAACCTTTTCTAAATTAATAAAGCTGTTATTTCTTTGTTACGCTTGACGAATTTAATTTCTTTTACGCGTATTTGTCGCTCTGCCTTGGTCGCCTCTTGCCTTCATATATCGTTCGTCCAACATCCGCCCTGCCCCTCTACCGTTAAATGAGCTGGTCCGCCCGCAAGGAAACCTACTTCTTTCTTCGCGTCTTTTTCGCGCCTATCTCGCGTATTTGACGAATTGATACGTGCAAGACCGTATCTGACGCTCAATTTAAATTCTCGCGAGTTTTAAGGTTTCGTCATAGCACGCCTGGAACACCTTCCACCCCGTTCCCTCTCGGCGTGTAACTGATTCTCAATCCGCTGTGTTTTTGTCGACGATTCCTTTTCCCATATCTCCCGACCGGCGAATTGTACTCCCGTTCGCCGGCGCAACGGAAGATCCGCGCGACGGAGAGATCGCGACGGCGGACGCGCGCAGAGTTCGCAGAGGGAAAAGTTGTCGCAAATTATATAAATTGTAACGGTCGGTTTTTCCGAGCGCTGTTGCAGGATAGCTTGGCCGGCATCAGGGCTCGGAAGGATCGCAAGTACTAACTGCGAGTGTTTATATAAATAAATAATTGTTTTTATTCGAGTCAGAGTGATGGTTTACAATATGTATATATGGGTGTATGATCGTGCGCGAATGAATGTGTATGTGCGTGTGTGTATGCGAATGTGTGAGAGTGTAGGTGAGTGGCGCGGGCGGATGCCCGTGCGAGATACCGCGTGTTATAAACGGCGCGATACAAACGATGTGTACCGACGCGCGCGTATGCACCTCGGAGGTCCAGTCCGGTGCGTGATGCGCTCGTATGCACTCTAGAATGCACCCGCGGACGATGCGCTGATGTGGATGGTCGGAGCGCGGTGCGTGAGGATCGATGCTCGCGATCGATAGGTGGTGTCACCCGTCGGATGGGTAGCGCAATGGCGCGCGATGATATCTCCGCGAGGGGCGGATGCCTTGCGGCTTGGCGAATCGCGTGTTGACAAATTCGGCGCGTAGGGCGATCTTACGGCTCTACGGCATCTTTTCAACTTTCTGTTATGTACAAGGAATATTTTTTATGTACTTGGTGTACTTTTTTTTACATTTATGATGTTTTTTTATTATGTATAATGATCTCCGAACTTTCTTGGTTTTGGATCTCTGAATAAAAATACGTGATCTCCAGGCTTGAAATTTTGAGGGTTGAGAGGTTTTTTTATCATAATATTGTTTTGACTTGAATTTTGCATCTACCACATTTTTATGAGTATTTCCTTGAATAAAGTTGAGTTACGAGATTTATTAAATAATTTTCATAATTTGCCAATTTATCTTCTGAAGCTAAAAAAAAGTTCATTCGAAGAAATTCTTGCTATTTTCCCGAAAACTAATTTGTACGGTGTATGCCTTGTGGCTTCCAGTATTATAATTAAACATTGCTAGACTGAACCATCTATCCCATTGTTTTTGATCGTTTGCATATTGTTTTAAATATTCACATAATGCATGGTGTGATCTTTCTAGCGATCCGTTTGATTGCAGATGAAAAGCTGTTGTGCGAATTTTATATTAAATATTTTTGCAATCTTTCTCATTAGTTCACTAACGAAATTTCTTCCTTGGTCTATTAATATTCTTTTTGGTGCTCCAAATACACATATAAAACACATATAAAACGGTCTACGAAAGCTTCTGCAATGATTTCAGATGTTTGATTTTGTAACGGTATTCCCATACAAAATTTAGTTAACTGATCCTGTAATGTTAACATGTATTCGTTGTCTCTTTCAGTCTTAGATAATGGACTTATAATATCCGTGGCTATTTTATCTTACTATACTTTAAAGGATGATCTAGGTGAATCGGTAATTATCATGGGTTGTTTTGTCTTAACTCGAACTAATTTTTTCAGTTGACATTACAAACATTGTTGTATATACTTTTGAACATCTGATTTTAAATTTTCCCAGTAATAATTATGATTTATTTTGTTGAATGTCTTTGCAACTCCGCGATGTCTCCCAGTTGGTAAATAATGCGTTTCACCAATTATAGTGAGTCATAAATATTTTGACGAATATTTAATCTGTCCGTGACAAATATTTTGACAATTACTTTGATCGAGGCATCGATAAATATTAGAATTATTAGTAATTGTGATTTAATATTACTCCAGGGAATTTTGTTAATGACTTCGGTTTTCGCAATACTTATTGTTTTTAATTTTAAGTTTTCTGCAATATGTCGCAAATTCTTTAAGGCTTCAATGATATGAGTGTTACTATAAGCACTTTCGTAGTCCTTTGCTGATGGGTAAGACCATGTGATAATAATTTTTGTATTTTATGGCTTTAGTGTCGCCTAACACGAGAAATCCTAGATTCGGGAGTCCGTTTCGTTCAAATAAGTTCTGTGAACCAAACTGTAAAGATTTTCCTTCAGTATCGACAAAATATGCTACATTGTCCTTTCGCAAAAACAACACTTTACGAAAAGTTATTATATTACTTTTAATTGTTATATTTTCAATAATTATAGGTTTTGCTTTTCTTGTCTTTAAATTTTAATTTATATTTTTTTTGTTTTCTTGTCTTTAAATTTTGATTTATAATATCTTTCTTGTTTTCTTCTTCATCTTCTGAAATTTTATTAGGCGGACCATTTCTTTCTATAACTTCCTCAATTTTTTCCTCATTATTATGCAGTTCATTAATTATTTTATTTTGTTCTAAATTCTCTCATATTGTTTGACTTTGTGTTTGAATTTTATTAGGTTTATAGTGTAACGGGCCGCTTCACGAGCGGTTTCGAATACGCGCGCGGACAGCGCAATCGGGATCAGGATTCGTGAAGTGGGTTGAAACGCAACGGACGTGAATTGTTAGGTACGTCGTTTATTTGTCACTCTAGGCAATGGTCAGCTTTACAATCGATGCGTGATTACCATAAATCGTGTTACTATGATAATAATACGGGCGTATATTATGACGCGGGTCGAGATGGTGTTTTTGCGCGTCTAGTTAAAGGGCCCGGCTCGTGGCGCGGGGTGCGCGCGGTGAGACGGGCTCGTGTTGTCGGCTTCGCGGTTGTTGGCGCGAGGTGCGCGCGGTAAGGCGGGCGCGTGTTGTCGTTCTCGCGTTTGTAGGCGCGAGGTGCGCGCGGTGAGACGGCGCGTGTTGTCACCGCGTGTCGGTATTGCGATATCTCGCAGTTTACAGTCGTGCGATATATGTCGAGTAATATGCGTATGGTGTTCGGCGCGGACTGCAGGGTGTCAGGCCTGCAGTCGGGTAGATGCGTCGACGCGGTGCACGTTCCCAGCGATAATCGCGGGAGTGCAGTTCGGACGGTCGGATAGTCGGAGCGTCAGGTCTCGAGAATACTCGAGGAAAGCGGCGAACTCGTCCACTCTTTGTCCTGTACGAAAGGTTGGATGGTCAGGTGATAGGACCGTAACGGCTCGAGAATTCTCGAGGAAAGCGGCGAACTCGTCCACTCTCTGTCCTCTACGGAGGTGTGTTGCGACTGGATTCGTCTCGAGAACAGATAGCCGAGAATACTCGGCGGAGGCTGCGAACACGTCAACCTCCGGTGTATTGTCTTTCGACGGCTTGGATCGGTTTCTGGTAATATCTCGGAGCGTACTGCTCGAGCGGATTCAGGTGCCGGTCTGGTGGCGTCTGGTGTTCGGTAGGGCTTTTTATACCCTACCGAAGCGAGCGTGACACTCGCGCCGTTCGCATCCCCCTCGGGGTGGGGGAGACGACGCGGGCCTCCGATAGCGCGCGTTTCGGCGATCGGCATTCGCCGGAAACGTTCGGTGCCGTTCGGCGCTCGCTTTGTTTATGACAAACACTAACGGCTGTGTTTGTCATAAACATCGTGTACGCATGTTTAAAAATGGGCGCTAAGCGCCTCTGCCTCTGCCCGGCTGATGTTCGCCGGGCGGCAGACTTCCGACGGGTGACGTGTCGGGAACGATGGGGGGATGCATCGTTACAATAGGAATTATGAATTAAAGCTTTTTCGGTAATTGTTAAATAGTCTGGTTCATCTATTTCCGCGGATGTAAATGGAAGAGTATCGATTGTTTTTTAATAAATTGCTTTCTGGTGCTACTTTTTCGGCGTCTTCGATGTCTGAAAGATGTAAATGAAAATGATCGTCTTCTTCTTCTTCCTCTTTGCTATCAGATTTTTCTAACATTTCAGCAATTAATTGTGCATCTTCGAGATTATTTGAACCTAAGGTTTGTTTCTTTATTATTTTACAGTCGATTTTCTCAAGATTTATAGGATTTCTTGAAAAAGCGTCTGCATTTACATTAGTTCTTCCGGCTTTATATACGATTTCATAATCATATTCCTTTAATTTTAGTCTCCAACGGAGTATTCGCATCTTGTGCGTTTTTAAACCACATCGAGGGTTTATGATCTGTAACAAGCATAAATTTTCTCCCATACAGGTATGGTCGAAAATGTTTAACGCAATGTATTATTTCTAGAGCTTCCTTTTTATATGTGTCGTATTTTAATTGAATGAATGAAAATAATTTTTATTGCCCCCAAAGAGGATACAATATTATACATAATATACATATAAATTTACAACATGCTTACTTATTCTACACTTAATCTATGCTTACTCTATTCTATCGCCTCGCATACATCACTACCTGCCCTATGCTCTCTCTCTCTCTCTCTCTCTCTCTCTCTCTCTCTCTCTCCGATTCTTCCGTTCTCCATCGCCTACTTCTTCACTCTTCTCTCCACATCTTTCCCATATATGCTCCCATGATTCTTCCTCATTTCCACACAATCTTCTATCTAATTTCTCTTTCCTCCCTCATCTCGTTATCCACGATCCGATCTATGACCTTGCCGATCTGTCACCGATTCCATTGCTTCAATTTCCTTTATCCATCCATATTTATCTGATCTCTGACGCTCCGATCGATCCATGATCGATCCTTATCCGTCCGTTGATCGATCTCGCATTACTTCTCGCATGGATCTTCCATTTCTTCGATCTTCCTGATCGATCTCCATGTCCTGTTACTGCTATTTCATTTCACTTGATAATCCAAGCTGATTCCCTCCTCTCCTTCTCAACCTCCTTTCGAATCCCCACGCTAACCTACCTGCTCTACCTCTCAATTTGTCCATCTGTATCCCCTTCCTTACCATATATCCCGGTGTCCTGCTATCCACACCCAACGTCCCTCTCAAATACTTCTCCAGCCTCTCTATCCCTTGTCTCTCTTTCCATCCTCATATTTCTATTCCATATCTCATCACCGTCCACACCAACTTGTCGAATAGTCATAATCTGCCCCAATCCTTCCCAAACTTTTTCTTCCCTGTGCTCCAAATCTGCCCCATCACTATCGCCGTTCTCTTTACCCTCCCTTTTATGTGTCCCTTCTGCCTTCCATTTGTTTGGAACGTGTAACCCAAATATACAAAAGATTTTACTTCTTCTAGCGGTCTTCCTTTACATCTTCAGCTTACCTTCTTCCATATACCACCTCCCTTCCTAAACCTCATTACTTTTGTCTTCTCCGTATTTACTTCTAAGCCCTTCCTATCCATATACCCTTCAAGTCTATCCAGCATATCCGTCTATCCGTCCTGATGTCCTTCGTCTCCTGCTACCAATGTTATGTTGTCTGCGTACGACAACGTATCCTTCCTTCCCCTAATTTCGCCCCTCCCCATCTCACTTTTCCCACCTCCTCCAGATGTGCCAACACCAGGTTGGACAATAAGGGACTCAAGGGACACCCCTGTCTCACTCCTCTTGCTGTCCAAAAGCTTTCCCCCACTTCTTCACCGACCATCACTTTACTTTTCGATTCTCTCAAAATCTCTCACACACTTTCCACTAGACTCTCCCTTATCCCTCTTGCTCTCATCGCCTCCAATATAACCTCTCTATTCACAAAATCAACGCGGCCTTCAGGTCCACAAATACTACCACCAACCTCGCTTTCTTTTTCTCCAACTGCCTAAAAAATTTAGCACATAAATGCTGTCCACCGTCCCCTTTCCTTTTTTGAAACTTACTTGGTTTGGTGACAGCAAACCCTTACTTTCGACCTCCTCCTTTAGTCTTTCTGTCAGAACCGCTGCGTAAATCTTATAAAGTGTCAGCATTTCTCCTCTATATATCACTATATACTCCCTCTTACCCTCTTTCTATCGGCACCTCTTAATCCTCCGCCAGCTCTTCCTCCGATACCCTGTTGCAGAATCTCCATACCCAATCTGCTATCTCCCCTCCAGATCCGAACTTTGCATCTGACTATTTCGATCGCTTTGTCCTTCTGCTTTTGATGTCCTTGACCTTCCGGATTTGACGCCAATCTGATTCGACGACTTCGCACTGTTCGCCGGAGATTTCCTGATATTTCGACGAGTTCTGGAATTCTTCACGACTGGATCTTCGCCGACGCGGATCTTGACGATGATTCTCTGTTACTGACTTGTTTCCTCGATCTGATTTTGTCCTCTGACTCGACGATTCTGAGTCTGAGTTCTGAGCGGATCTGGATAGCTGGAGTCTGCTGAGCGCGCGGATTATTCGATTGAGATTTTACGGATCCGATGCCTGATCCTCGATGCCGACTGTTGATGAGAGCGCTGATGACGCCGGATTTCATGACGCGATGATCTGATTGATTTGTAGACGAGAACGATCGGGATTGATCGATGATTCATTCCGGATGATCTCTGATGACTTTGACGTGAATGTGACGACATCTTCGATGCCGATGAAACGATTTTTATCCTCTTTAACCCTCGATCGACTGGAAGATCCGACCTCTTTACGGACTTCCAGATGATCTTGACTTCTATCTCTGACTTTCTCTTCTGATTTCGCGCCTTTATTCCCGGATATAATTCTCGATCTGATCTCGACGACGTCTGTCCGACTGACGATGATCTTTATCCAGCTTGACGTTGACGGATGAGATTTCATCGTATCTCTTCCATTTTCTCCCGATGGATCGACGACTGAGATCCTTCTTTCGAGTCTCTTCCGACGCTTTTTATGCTCGAGACGACCCTGATGCTTTTAGGGACTTTAGATGGATCCTGATCGATGGATCTCGCACGCTTTATCGAGCTTTTGATTATTGATTGTTCGATTCGCTGATTTCCGAAGCGTGATGGAGCCGATGATCTGACGATAATCGACAGATGGATTTCGATGATTTTCGGACTTTTGATCTGACTGCAGGATTGCATTTGCGAGATTTCGATTATCTGACGCGATTCTGATAAGCGCGGATGCGCGATTTTCCGATTTCTCGACGATGCGATCGATCGACGGATTCTTTCCGACTGACGATTATCGATTTGATCTTTACGATCGACGATCTTCGAGCGATGCCGATTTATGACGACGTCCGATGAGCGCCGATCATTCGACGATTTTCGATCCGATCTGATGATTCCTGTATCCATGATCTTTGCGCCCGAGTAGAGATTTCCTGAGATATGGTTCTTCCGGATCGACGCCTTTGTTTCGACATGATTTCGACGTACTTCTGCTTATATATCCTTTATTTCCACTTCTGATCTTTCACTTCCTTCCTTCAACCCTTTTATACTATATTTATATACTATATTTGTCCTCCTTTTCTTTCTATCCTTCATTTCCCACCTCCTCTCCAGCCTCTCTAGTTTCTCCTCTAACTTGCTCATATTCCCCCCTCGCACGCCCTTCCCTCTCCTCGCTCTCTCTCTTTATTCTTCCTTTCATCTAAAATCCGATTCCCTATCTCTTTCTTCAATTCGCTTGTAACGGGCCGCTTCACGAGCGGTTTCGCGTGCGCGGACAGCGCAATCGGGATCAGGATTCGTGAAGGGTCGAAACACAATTATGAGACGATAGGTAAAAGATACGTCGTTTATTTGCCTCTCGCTGGCAATGGTCAGCTGTTACAATGATACACGCTTGCAGTATTTTCAATGTTGTGACGCCGGCCTAGACGGTGTTTTTGTGCGTCTCGTTAAAGGGCTCGGCTCGTGCGGTAAGGCGGGCGCGTATTTGCCGGTGCATGCTTGTAGGCGCGAGGCGCGCGCGGTAAGGCGGGCGTATGTTGTCAACGCGTGCTTATTGGCACGAGACGCGCGGTGATGCGATCGGTGGTGCTGTTATCCCGTATTTTCGCGAGGGATCTATGCGACATTATATTTGATATCTCGCGGCGCGATAGATTTACAAGTATGCGCGAAGACGCGTACAATATTTTGCCGGGTGGTCGGCGCGAACTGCAGGGCAGCGAGCAGTAGTGTAGGCGTCGGTATCGGTGACGCGGCGCATATTCCCAGAGCGAGGTTCGTGGGATGCGTCATTGCGCAGAGTTCGAACGGTCGGGTGTGAGGACCGTAAAGCTCGAGAATACTCGAGGAGAGCGGCGAACTCATCCACTCTTGGTCTCTACGGAGTTTTATGACAGGAGTCGTCTCTGGAGCAGATAGTCGAGAATTCTCGACGGAGGCTGCGAACACGTCAACCTCCGGTTCACTCTTTTGACGATTTCAGAGCGGTTTCTGGAATTGTCTCGTGCGTACTGCTCGAGCGGAGTCAAGTACCGATCTGGTACAAATCTGCAATCTGTCTTTTTATACCCATCGGTTATGGCACCCGCGTCGTTTAATGTCCCCCTCGAGGTGAGGGAAACGGCGCGGGATTTTTAGCTTGGAGCGCTCGGCGCTCTTTGGGCGCTGCTCGGCGGTCGGTTGTTTATTTACCGACCGTGTTTATTATTATTAAAAATAAGGTGCTAAGCGCCTCTGCCTTTGCCCGGCTGGTGTTCGCCGGGCGACAGACTTCCGACGGGCGACGTGTCGGGAACGATGGGGTGATGCATCATTACACGCTTAATTTATTTATTATCCCCCTTTTTTCTTCTTCCCAATTCCTCTCTTTCATCCTCAGTTCCTCTCTCAATTTCTTTATCTCCAACATTATTATTTCCTTATGTCTCTCCGTGATTCCCCTTATTTCCTCCCTGCTTTTATTTCGTCTCTTAAAAGCCATTGCACGTTAAAAAATTTTAGTCATAATCGTAAAGCCGTAAGTAAATCAACCAATCATAGTTCAAACATTCTTATTATGTTTTAGAATGTTTGATTGTGGTTGGTCAATTTTCTTACGGCATTATGATTACGACTAAAATTTTTTAACCTGCAGTGGCCTTAACTCTCTAATTTTCGCTAGCCAACTCTTCATCTCGCACCCTCCCTCATCCCTATACGTCCCACCTTCCTCCATCCTTAATACTGATCGGCGATCTGGCTGTCTTCTTACTCCTTTTAAAAACCTCTCTATCCTCCTCCCTCATGACCTCTTTCTTTCCTTCCTCTAGTAACCTCTTTTTCCTTCTTAATAAATCATCTATGTCTCTCGTACTTCCTCTCCTATCCTTTCCATGATTCTCAGGCTTGTCCTCCATCTTCTAACTATCTATTCTGTGCTCTACCTAGTTCCTATCGCTAGCGCCCTCTCTAATCTTTTCCTTACTTCACACTACTTCTTATTCTCTATCTTTCTTATTTCTATCTCCTTCTTGCCTTACTTATCCCTTTCTAACTTCGCTGCTCTACTCTTTCTATCTGTCACTATTTGCTAAATCTATGCTCTCCTATCTCTCCTCCACTATCACACCCTCAACACTCTCTCTTCTTTGCCACACTCACGCTTTGCTCTTACAACCAATCTTATCTCATATACAATTATGCTATTCCACACCGCTACAAAAATACGCTCACTCAAACGGGGAGCACACACTTTTGCATAAGCGCATAACTATAAGCATAAGGAAATTGATTGGTTTATTTCCTTATGCATATATTTGTGGACCAATCAATTTCTTTATGTTTATGATTATGCGCTTATGCAAAAGTGTGTGCTCCTCGCTTCACTCTCCAACACGGAAACGGAAGTGTGTCGTATTTTAATTCATTATCGGTTAAAGTTCGTGAAACATATGCTACTGGTCGATCTTTATTTATTTCACCTTGAGCTAATATTCCTCCTACTGCTATTCCGGAAACGTCGGTGGTTAAAATAAAAGGTTTTGAAAAATCTGAATATTGTAAAACTGGCTTTTCGCACAATTTTTTTTTTTTAAATTCGAACGATTCTGTCTGTACAGATGTCCAAACGAGTATCATTTTTTAATAAATTTGTTAGTGGTTTTGCTAATTTGGAAAAGTTAGATATAAATCGCCTATAATATCCGGCAAGTCCTAAAAATTGTTTAATATTCTTCGGTGTTCTTGGTTTTGGAAATTGTCGTACTGCTTCTAATTTTTTCGGATCTGGTTTTACTTTGTCTATGCCGATTACATGTCCCAGATACGTTACTTCAGTTTTTAAGAATTCACATTTATCAGATTATAATTTTAAATTAGCCTTACGGAGTCGCTCTATTAATGCATTGTATTTTCTTTCGCGTTCCTCTAAGTGGCGTAAATAAGTGGCATAAATAATGATATTATCCATGTAGAATAATTCTTCTTCTTGTAATCCTGTTAATATTAAGTCCATTAAACGTTGAAAAATAACTGGAGCGTTTTTTAGTCCGAAAGGCATTCGGTTCATAATGTCCAAATGGAGTTGTAAAGGCGGTTTTATGACTGTCGGCAGCAAGGTTGCCACCTCTGTATCTACAGTCGCCTAAAGATCGGCAAGCAAAAAAAAAAAGAGGGAGAGGAGGAAAAGCAGTTACTGATGCGATATATTAGCAACTTATTTATTTAAATCTCTATCACTTTATTACTTTTTATATTGCACAAACTTAATTTCTTTGGTATACTATATTATACATTATTTTATTACGCTACATATATTTTAAGTATCATCTTTTCAGATTACACAAATTAAATTTTGAAACAAAAATAGAAATTTATTAATATAACGACTGCGATATCATACTTACATCATTGTTTTCACTTTAAAAATATACTTCTTAAGACATTCTTCAGTAATTCTGTTTGTTCCGATTTCCTTATATATTCATTAAATTCTTTACATTTCATATCGTAATTCATTTTGGTACAAATTTCAGCTTTTACTGATTCTACTTTCAAGCGGTTTCGTTCATCACTCTATACATTATTCATTATTAAAAAAATTCCTTCTACATAACTATTATTTACTGGTATCGCTAAAATACATTGCATTATTTTAAGTAACACAATCAAATTATTATTTCTATCATTTACAAAGATTTTCCTCCATTTCTCATCTAATGAATCATTAACGTCATTTATAAAAGATAGTAAATTTTTTAAAACATATATTTCGTCATATAATTTATCTTCATTAATAGTTAGATTTAAACAAGTTGTTGCATCCACAACATTTTCATAATTGAAATTATTTTTTAACGGAAAATCTTCTAATTTTTCATAAATCGTTTTATCGTAATCATACCACTTTTCAAGATAACTTAACGTTTTTTGATAAACCTGCAATGCTTCATTAATGAACATATCTTTATTTATCATGCCTTTTAATGGTAAATAGAATTTACCATAGATCCAAAAAATTTATCTTTTACTCGAATTTCTAATTTTTCTTTCAGCGATCTCATTATTGCATTTAATTCTATACATGTTAAGCTATTCCTTTCAATCGACAGCAATGATTTTGTCATTATATTCATATAATGATGTACAAAATATAAATATAATGCTGGATATGAAATAGATTTTAGATCACACTCTATTTCATCTTCTTCTCCATTGACAAAATCCCAAACTACTTTATGACAATTTTCTTTGCCTAATTGCTTGAAATATACTTTTATTGGAGGCCAGGAAGAAAGTAGTCGTTCAACAGCTTGGAATAATGATAACCATCTTATTTGAGAATATTTGATTATTTTTTCATATTCCAATACCACAAAATCATGACTTTAACTCTTCTATGTTTTTAGAACTGTTGCTAAATTCTGCATAAATTTTTGCAACTAAATTTTCTACATCATATGATAAGGCTTTTATTGCATGCCTTGCTGCATTATGCAAAATATGATAATGGCAATTGCCTTTAATTAAATTATTATTTATAAATTTTAAATTTTGATATACAGAAATATTTTTTCCATAGTTGACAGAGGCATTATCGACTTCATATGATACTAAATTTTTTATATTTAAATTATTCTTTTCAATCGATAGTTTTATTCTTTCAGATATTGCTGCAGAATTTTCATTAGTATCTTCGTAAAAATCTATAATTTTATGCCGCAGTTCTTTTTCCTTGTGAAAATAACGAACAGCAAGCGGAAAGAATTTCTTATTTCCTTTATTACTTGCATCTATTGCAACAGAAAATGGTAAACTTTGCATTTCTTTCAACAGTTCGATAGATTTAGGGCAAAGCACATTTTCTACAATACATTGCACTTTAGTTTTTCCACAAGAAATTTTCGAACATACGGCTGAATCCTTAAAAATTTCATTATTTAATTTTATTCCGCATTCCATACTTAAATAACTATGATGATGGTTAAGTCCATGATAAATTTGTGCAAGTTCAGCAGCAGCAACTTTTAAATCTTCATTTTTAGGTTTTGAAGTTGATGGAAAGATATTTGTCAAAAGTTGATTGGTCGATTTCTGGCGATTTGCTTCTTTGTGCTCCTTACTAGTATAATGTTTTTTTAAAGCTTTTTCTCCTTCGTATTTTACGGTGAATTTTGTAGAGCACAATATACGTTTAGCAATATACATATCAATTTTAATTAGCCAATTTTTGTATTCTTCTCGATTAAGCCAATTATCTTGAAATTTTGTTAGATATTTTTCAATTTTTTTCTTTTTTGGTTCAGGAGAAGCCATTGCTTTTTATTTATTAATTTTATGAATCTATTTAATCTGTTTAAAATAAACAACATTTTAGTATACAGTCAAGCAAAATTTTATTTGAAAAACAAATAATTTTAGCAGATTATTATTTATTATTTTGCTTTAATTTAAATAATATCTAACATAATATTACTTAATAATTAATTTTTTGATATTTGTAATAATTAATTTTTTTAAATTAAATTATTTGGAAAATATTTTAGGAAAAAAATATATATTTATTAACCATAATTATTTATTACTTGAAGTGAGAATTATGAAATAATGTAAAGTTCTTTTGAGAAATGATATAAAAGTCAATATAAGTTATATCGAGTATATCAAAACATAAAATTGATTAAAAGAATCCAAAAATATGAATAGAATGCACATATAATTTATTTATTTATTTTTCTTTAAGTAAAGACAGTGCATTAATAAAAAATATATTTAATGTATATGAAAAAACTATTAATAAAATTATCATAAAAAAATACATTTTACAATTACAATTTTCTTACCTTAAATAATGAAATAGATATTATAAGTTCAAATTGTAAATTGCAATTTTAAAAGAAATAATTCACGATACAAAACACAATATACATGTAATTATAAATAAGAACAGAGTAATAAGAAAATAATATAATATGAAAGACTGTCATAGAACTGTTCTTTTAACTGCTATCTCGAAAAGAGTTATTTTACCATTCACTTTGGTCGTAGTACATTGATGCTAGAACGAGGTATCGGTGCATCAGCTCGGCAGTAGAAGAAATAACACAACCGTGTACATGTAAATCACATGTATGATACACAGTTTACGCTTGTGTTATCTTGTCCATTGCAGAGCCAGTAAGCCGCGACCTCGATATCGTAATTTTTAAGAGTTGCCTATCGATAATGCTGACACTAATACAAAAAGGGCTCGTACTTATCGTTTTGCGTGTCATTCATATATTATTATTACATACATATTCGCCGTTATCATATTTAATATTTATTACAACTTAATCCTGAATGGCGAGAAATAAAAACAGTTTAAAAATAGTAGTACTTTAACGGCCTGGAGATTTTCTCTTTCAGCTGGAGAACTGGAGACTCTCCTTCATTTAGAGACTCCAGGCCAAAACTGGAGAGGTGATATCCCTGATGCCATTTTTATTTGATGCAATCCGGATGCAAGATTGCATACTGAGAAATATTGCGCTCCACCTAATTGATCCCGTACATATATAATATTTGGTAGCGGATACGCATCTCCAATAGTCTTATCATTTAGAGCTCGAAAATCGAGAACCATTCTCCAGCGTTTATTTCCTTTTG